>NC_057802.1:411206662-411241560 GCF_018294505.1 Triticum aestivum | reverse complement strand
TACAACATTCACTTATTGCTATTTGTTCAAGTTGACTTTTCTGCTAAGTGAATGTGATCGGACCATTCCCCTTCTATGCTAAACTCAACCCAGTCTATTCACAACTTCTTCATGTGCGTTCTATTTGAAACTCGTTCAAAATCTTCACTATGTCCTTGTCAGCTGAAGAAATTGCGAATGAAACTTTAAAACTTATCTTATTTGAATTTTCGGTTTTGCCACTCAATCCGTTCCACATTCCACGATATATTATCCTATTCACCCACGATCTCACACGATTGCCACCTCTCAGTACATGGGTGACACATGTCGCGCGAATGAGAAGGGTCAGGGGCACGTTCGTCCAATTTCCTTGGGAGAGCAGTTTTTCACTTCGGCTATAAATACCCCCCTTCCCTTTCTCACTTCGTTTTTACTCCGCTTGACCTCACTCCCTCGCTCGAGCTCTCAAACCCTAGCGCCGTCGCTACTTCCATCATCGCGGTGAGGAAGAGCTTCACTGCCTCGACCTCGTCGCTGTCGTACTCGCGCCGGCTACGGATTTCTTCACTCCGCCGCCGCCGTAGCTGTCTTCCTCTGCCAAGTTAGGGCGTGGAAGATCTGAACCGACGAGCTTCAAATTTACACTTCCCAGTTTGTCGTGTTCTTCGTCAAGGGTAATTAAAAGTCATTTTTATTGCCCTTGTTGATTCTAATGTTTTCTGCAAAATCTTCAAAAGGTGTTTATTCTTCAACTCTTCACACACTAAACACCGCACATATCATCTGTGCTTGATCTGTTTCCCTAAGCAACACCTTCTTCAAGATTCCTCAATTGTGTGGATTTTCAAATCTGTACAACTCTGGAACCTAAGTCAAAGCATGCTTAGTGAAATTCCTCAAGACTCATCTGGTCAAATTCCTCAAACTTGTTCTTTTTGCAAAAACTTCTGAGAACGCATATGACCTCCCCAAATTCTTCGCAACTATATTCTGTTCACAGGTACACATATCCGCTGCTGAATCACTAGGTTCTCATCAACTTAAGTCATTTGCAGCGTTCCTCGAAGAAAAATTGCACACCACATCAGAAACAGGCAGCACGGGGCCGCTAGAGCCAAAGGCAGTAATGTGCCATTGATGTTGGATCCAAAGTTGATCCTTGATTTCATCGACCTGTGGCACAAGGACCCCAACACACCTCTGCCTGAGATGAACCTCACTCCTGGTCAAAGTCATGTGTTGACGGCCTTCATTGATGAGGAAAAATGGAAATATGAGCAGGGAGGAAGGTGAAGAAAGCTCAGTACAAGAAAGAGCGCTTTCTAAAGCAAAACGTCTTGAAGCTTTCACCTGAAGAACTTGTAGCTCTGCAATCAGAGATCAAGCAACTGAGTGATGAATTTGATCGCTACTATGCTGACTGGCTTGGAGCCAAAGTCAGATTTGTGAAGATAACTGAGAAGTTCACTACCAATGTTGCAACCCCAACGCAACAACAAATTCCTCAGGCTGAGGCATCTGCTCAGCCTACAGAAGAACATGCCAGCACCGCTGATGAAAATCAGGCTGCTGATGAAACTGCTAGTGTCAGGGCTGATGACTGCATTCCATCCTCTGATGACTCTGCCAGGGCAACCACTAGTGTTGCGCCTGAAGAAACTGTCAGGACAGCTGAAGCTTCAACGGCTGTGCCTGAAGAAACTACAAATGCCAGGGCAACTACATCAGGTGTGCCTGAAGTAATTAAACCAATTTCCTCTGCTCCTTCGGCACCTACACCAAGTCCAATTCTTCCTTCTGCATCAAAAGTGAAGAAGACCAAGGCTGCGGAGTGTGCAGCTATGAAGAAAGGAAAGCATCAACTTCATCAGATTCTTCAGCTCCGAAGAAGATGAAGAAATTGACTAGCTCTTTTGAGAATCCGATTGATGTTGTTCCCGTCTCAAGCATGCCATCAAAGGAACTCGTTTCTTTTGATGAAGAATATGTTATCCCAAGCGGATCCGATGAAGATATTCCTTCTGCTGCTTCCTCAGAGCAGTTGGATGAAGAAATTGAAGCGGATGCAATCCCTTCAACCGCAGTTGTCTCATCGCCGATGCCTCAATTCACGGCTGAAGAGGCCGACGTTGAAGAAAAGAGTGATGAAGATGAGGATGTGGACATTGGGTGCACAACGCATGTGATGAACGATGACTTTTGGGAAAGTCAGCACCCCAATTCTCCTCTCTTCACACCTCTGCAACAAATTCCTCAGTCCCCAGTGCATACTAAAGATCAAATGGGATCTGAAGAACCTCACCCCACTCCGTCTGTTCATGAAGAGATTCCAGCCACTAGTGCTGATGTTAATATTGATGAAGAATTAAAGACCCAGGCTGCCTTTGAAGAAGAAACTGAAATTCGTCAGCATGTGGATCCTGAGATTGCGATTCTAGAGGTTGTGATGCAATTGACTGACACTCCTCAGCCCAAGCCAAAGGATCCCTTCTTAGAGAAGCAAAAATTCAAGGCTGATGACTTCTTCGGCGAGCATGTGTTCTTCACCGAGTATAACCCATATGACTTTGCTCGTCTTAGAAGGAAGCGTTTCTGGACTGCCAGCCAAGCCAACTTCTATTCTTCACTGCTTTTCAACAAAGACAAAGTCTTCGACCATGAGCATATTCCTCACGTGGACATGGAATCACTGCCTTGCTTCGCCCCAGTCCTCAGTGTGCTTCATGATGCAGGACTGCTCAACTTTTGCACTGACATTGTTGATTGGAATGAAGAGCTAATTCTTTAGTTCTATGCAACGCTGCACATCACAGGACATGCTAATGATGTGAACTCTTGGGTATTGGACTGGATGACAGAGAATACACACTACAAAGCACCGGCCTCTGAATTGCTTGATGCCCTGCCTGTCAGTCCTCCCCTTGAAGGTGCTCGTTGCCTATACCATGAACCTGAACTTACCGCTCATTACATGCAAGTATTAATGAAGCCGCTGAAGCCCGGTCAAGCCCCCAGGACCAAATTCCTCATGAAGGAATTGTTGTATGTGCCTAGAACTGTCTATCGCATTCTATCGAAGACATTGAGTCCAATCAAAGGCCACGACTCGAATGATGAAGAAGTTGTTGGTGTCATGAAGAATCTGCTTTTCAACATCATGCATGGCATTCCTGTCAACTATCATGATTTCTTCATGAGGACTCTAGCGAATGTTGCACTCTCTCCATTTGAGTTGAAGCCTTATGCTCCTTGGATTATGAGATTCCTCAGAACAAGGTCTTCACTCAACTACAAGGCTGACACTCTCAACCATGGCAGCTATTTGCCCCCCATTCAAGTCCTCAAGCGGACATTTTCCTCAGCTGATGAAAAGGGAAAGGCCGCTGCTGTTATTGATGAAGGCATTCGTCCATTGGATGGTCAGTTTCGCAAAGCTGCATCTTACTCCACCAATGATGACTCTGCCACTCATGACTCTGCGCAAATGCTTCAAAGCAAAATCCTCAAGGCACAGCTCCAAGGGTGATGACTGATCGTGAGCTTCTCCTCAGTCTTCACCAAAAGGTCGATCGCAACCACAAATGGGTTAAGCGTCAGTTTGGTTCAATTCTTCACAACATGACTGCTGCACACAATGTAGTGAAGAAAAACCATTACTACCTCCATGAAGTCTTCGCTCGCACCTGGGCTGTTCTGTCACATCTGTATGGTGAAGAAGATCTGAAGCGAATGGGTCTCAAGCAGGACTTTGACTGGTCTCAACCACCAGCGAAGAAATTCAAGAAGGTCAAAGTTCCCTCCTTGGTGGCCAGCTCATATTCCTCATCACGTGACACGGATGAGCATGAAGACTTGGACGACACTGCGGCAGGCCCTACTACCACAACCAACCCCAACAACGCTGGCGCTCCTTCATCATCATGATATTATTCAGGGGCGTTAGTCCTCATTTTCGATCCTTTTGGTCATTTGATGACAAAGGGGGAGAAATTTGAGTTAGTCTTCAAGCGGGTCTACCTATATGGGCATTTTTTCTAAGTTACAACTCTCGTTCTTTTGCCTTTGCTAGATCGAGTTGTAAACTTAAACCCTATGGTGGTCTGATACATTTGCTGTGTTATTCTGCATGCTTATTCCTCATAATGTTGATGCACGCATGCTGAATTACATCAGTCACCATATTTCATCATGCATTTCAAATTCTTCATATTATATGTCAAATGCGTGTATGAATTAAAAGATATAGGGGGAGATCTCCATGATTTCACTCTTCAAGTGTGCATTGCTTCAAAAGCAAATTCCTCACTATGCACATCTTCAGGGGGAGTTCTTCTATATCTTGCAATCAAATTCCTCAATATCAGTATTTACACTTCATATGTTTATCCCCGTTGAAAACTTAACCTATATTGTCATCAATCACCAAAAAGGGGGAGATTGTAAGTGCATCTAGTGCCCCTTAGTGATTTTGATGTATTGAAGACTTATAGGTTAAGGGACTGATGCGTTTGTGAGTGTACACAGGTCTATAAGTCTATGAGGAGTTTGATATTTACAGAGAAAGTCGACCCCTAAAAATGAAGTTCTTCGACTGAAGACTTTGGATTTCTGAAGACTTTCTGAAGACTTTGAAAATGAAGAAATTGGTGTGACCCTGAAGAATTGGTATTCATTTGAGGAACATGAAGCGTGAAGACTTTTGTTTTCGTAGTTTCATTTTCTTTTTCTTGAGTCATAGGAAACACCGTACTGTTAAAGGGGTTGAGGAAATACTAAGGAAAAATTTCCATGTGATGCTCAACTCAAAATCCTACACCTACCAATCCCTTCGAGTGAAGCCATTGCAAATCTCATACAGTTCATTCAATTTCTTTAGTGACAGAGACGAAGTTCTTCTGGTCTCTGAGGAATTTGTTCTGACTGAGGAGTTAGGAATTCGCCAGTGCAGATTGCCTACATGGGAGGAACATGATAGCCCTGAGGAATTTGATAGTCAAATTTCCGACCGTTGCTGTGTTATGCGCCAGCTGTCCCAAAATATCTACCCACCTAACAGTCATATCATTGAAGGGCATTTATGTCTTATCATGTCGGGCTGCTCCCTAGGCTATAAATAGCCGCCCCCTACAACCACTAGCTGGTTGGCTGCTCCGAGAGAAACAGACACTTATCATTTGAGAGCATCCCATCCTTCGAGGACTTTGAGCGATAAATCATCAAGTGATGAAACCCAAACCCAAACACCTACAAACCCAAAGTGATTGAGCATCACTGAAGAGATTGATCCTGCGTGGATCCGACGCTTGTTACCTTTGAAGACTGTGCATCTTCCAGACGGTTAGGCGTCATGGTCTAGAGCTTCCATGAGGAAATTGTGGATCGCCGAGTGACCGAGTTTGTGAAGGTTTGGAAGTCACCTGAAGACTTACCATGAGTGATTCGTCTAGGTCTGTGTGACCTTAGCTTAAGGAGAATACGGTGAGGACTGTGTGTCCTCAGGTTTAAATACCTAGCCGCTCCAACCAGACGTACAACTGTCACAGCAGTTGGAACTGGTCTACCAAATCATTGTCTTCACAAGGCCTACTGGTTCTATTTCCTCAGCTCTTTCATTTCCTCATTAGTTGTGTGCTTGTTCATATCTGTTTGAAGACTTTGACTGAAGACTCTCTCAATTTCCTCAGTTCAATTTCTTCAGTCTGTTTGCCTTCATCCTGTTTTATCCTGTGCTTACGCTTCTTGTACTCTGTGTCTATTTTTCATTTCATCATGATGTCCATGTTTATGTTTCATGTATGTATCTGAGTACTTATTCGCTGCAAGTAGTTCTTCGCTTAGGAATTTCCTCACCCTGAAATTCCTCAGTGAAGAATTCATAAAAATCGCCTATTCACCCCCCTCTGGTCAACTTAACGCACTTTTAGGAGCTGCTCCAACGACGGAACCGTCCATCACAGCGGAGCAGTACCCTCGGTGCCATTTCTAGAGGCCTCAGATCTTCTTCCCCACCTCCGACAGTCACACCAGCATCACCATCCTCCACGTCCAACCCAATGATGCTGAGGTCGACAAGGCTATGCCAAAGAGGTTGTACACTTGTTGCATCACTTTGTTACTCTGCATTCATGTCGATCCCTCAGGGATCCTTTGCTATGGAACTACATGGTACTACTATTCATGTATTTGGTTAGAAGGAGTGGAGCAAAGCAAAACTGGAGGATTTTTTCCTTTGGTGTCTCTTTCAAAGAAAAAATGTAGGAATTTTAATATCCACTTGGACGTCCTTTTCAAATGAATATGCATGAAGAACAGGACTAATTGCATTACTGGCATAATAAGAATTTTTTTTTTCATTTTCACGTGGTTTGACTTTAATTTGACCATGTTTCTCCATTCCTATGTTCTTCCAATTCATGTGAACCAAACACCCAGGTTGACAGAAATCCTATGTTTCCCAATGCTCTGTTTTGCACGTGCATTCCTATCCTATTCCTGTGTTTTTCCTATCCATGCGTTTATAGAATCCTCCAATTCTAAGGATCCCTTACATATTTACTTCATTTTCAGATAGGCGTCAAAGAAAACTCTGTGTGTTATGTCCTGCTCCTGCCATGCCGTCATCCACCCCACCTGAGGTGCACCATCGACAGAAGCGTTCACTGCAGCAGAGATTCCCCCTGCAAGATTTTCTTTCGCCGCCTCAGATCATCTTACCCGTTGCCGGCAGCCACGCCAACTGCATTACCATCATCGACTGAGCAGATGAATCTGAGGACTACACAGTTCCTGAAGAGAGGTCGCAGTCTTTTGTGTTTGCTTACATTATACATCGGTTATTATTACCTGCTACTTTATCATTCGAACTTGAGTTTTAAAATGCCCATGGGTCTCATATCGAGGCAGCAACGAATAGTATCTGTCTACTATCTGGTTCATCTGGGGTCTTCTATGTGGTTCATGTTGGGTGGGCAACAAACAGTAGATGATCCATTCTCTATCTTTTTAAAACTGAAGCTATAATCTACCTGCTATGATTAGTTTTGGATCTATCCACTCGTTTGCTACCATCAGTCTTTATTTTTGCATGCACCCCTTAGGCCTTACAAAATCTAACTATTTTCTTTATTATGCATGTCAGTTATTGTACACAATCGTACTGAACATGTAGAGAAAAGGAGAAGACCGTTGTGTGGGAATATAATGTCATGCAGACGCCGCTCCATGGTGGGCGAAGTGGGCCCCCTCCTGCCATTCCAGATTGTATTCCAGAGGAAGATAACTGTTCAGATGGGGATTCAGAGGGAGCCGACCACTCCTATTTACCACCTGAGATGTTTGCACTAACCTGGCATGCTGATGTTGGTCATATCATGCATATGGCGCCTCGCATTGCTTACATTATACATCTTATATGTCATCAGCTTAGTTTAGATTTCCTTTGTGTGAATGCCACCTATTTGGTTTCTATATCATACTCCCACCGTTCCTAAATATTTGTCTTTTTAGAGATTTCAACAAGTGACTACATACGGAGCAAAATGAGTGAATCTACACTCTAAAATATGTCTATATACATCCGTATGTGGTAGTCCATTTGAAATATCTAAAAAGACAAATATTTAGGAATGGAGGGAGTATATGGGAATTATGCAATGCGATCTTCTTTCGCCAGGCATCATATACGTGAATCATGCAATGCCATCCTGTTTAGCCAGTAATCGCATATGTGAATTGTATCGTGCCATATTTTTTTCATAATGTATTCCATTTGTCAACAATGTTTATACATTCATCTATTCTTCCTATGCATGAGCCATGAAAGTGCGTTATATCGACTAGAGGGGGTGAATAGGAGATTTTTAATAATTCTTCACTGAGGAATTTGCGGGTGAGGAAATTACTTAGCGAAGAACTACTTGCAGCGGAATAAGTACTCAGAAGTAAACATAACAAAACATAAGCATGGTCATCATGATGAAATGAATACAAGCACAGAGTACAGAAAGCGTAAACACAGGATAACACAGGATGAAGACAAACAGACTGAAGAAATTGAACTGAGAAAATTGAGAAAGTCTTCAGTCAAAGTCTTCAAACATATATGAACAAGCGCACAACAAGGTTATGAGGAAATGAAAGAGATGAGGAAATAGAACCAGTAAGCTTGGTGAAGACAATGATTTGGTAGACCAGTTCCAACTGCTGTCTCAGTTGTACATCTGGTTGGAGCGGCTAGGTATTTAAACCTGAGGACACACAGTCCCGGACACACAGTCCTCACCGTATTCTCCTTGAGCAAAGGTCACACAGACCTCGCCCAATCACTCATGGTAAGTCTTCAGCTGACTTCCAAACCTTCACAAACTCGGTCACTCGATGATCCACAATTCCTCTTGGATGCTCTAGACCATGACGCCTAACCGTCTGCAAGAAGCACAGTCTTCAAAGGTAACAAGCATCGGATCCATGCAGGATCAATCTCTTCAGTGATGCTCAATCACTTTGGGTTTGCAGGTGTTTGGGTTTGGGTTTTCCTCACTTGATGATTTCCACTCAAAGTCGTCGGAGGATGGGATGCTCTCAAATGACAAGTGTCAGTTTCTCTCGGAGCAGCCAACCAGCTAGTGGTTGTAGGGGGCGGCTATTTATAGCCTAGGGAGCAGCCTGACATGATAAGACATAAATGCCCTTCAATGATATGACTGTTAGGTCGGTAGATATTTCGGGACAGCTGGCACAAGGCACAGCAACGGTCGAAAATTCGAGTATCAAATTCCTCAGGGCTATCATGTTCCTCACTGTGTAGGCAATCCGCACTGGCGAATTCCTAACTCCTCAGTCAGAACAAATTCCTCAGAGACCAGAAGAACTTCGTCTCTGTCACTGAAGAATATGACTGAACTATATGAGATTTGCAATGGCTTCACTCGAAGGGATTGGTAGGTGTAGGATTTTCAGTTGAGCATCACATGGAAATTTTTTCTTAGTATTTCCTCGACCCCCTTTAAGAGTACGGTGTTTCCTATGACTCAAGAAAGAGAAAATGAAACTACGAAAACAAAAGTCTTCACGCTCGTCAGTTCATAAAAAATTTTATACTATTAATTTCTTTTTATCCATAATGGGTTTACCTTAAAAAAGAGGGGAAGCAGAACCAAGTCAAGATATGAATACCAAGTCTTCAAGGTCACACCAATTTCTTCACTTTCAAAGTCTTCAGAAAGTCTTCAGAATTCCAAAGTATTCAGTCGAAGAACTTCATTTTTAGGGGTCGACTTTCTCTGTAAATATCAAGCTCCTCATAGACTTATAGACCTGTGTACACTCATAAACACATTAGTCCCTTAACCTATAAGTCTTCAATCCACCAAAATCACTAAGGGGCACTAGATGCACTTACAATCTCCCCCTTTTTGGTGATTGATGACAATATAGGTTAAGTTTTCAACGGGGATAAACATATGAAGTGTAAATACTGAAAATGAGGAATTTGATTGCAAGATATAGAAGAACTCCCCCTGAAGATGTGCATAGTGAGGAATTTGCTTTTGAAGCAATGCACACTTGAAGAGTAGAATCATGGAGATCTCCCCTATATCTTGTAATTCATACACGCATTTGATATATAATATGAAGAATTTGAAATGCATGATGAAATATGGTGATTGATGTAATTCAGCATGCGTGCATTAACATTAATGAGGAGTAAGCATGCAGGAGAACACAGCAAAAGTATCAGACCACCATCGGATTTAAGTTTACAACTCGATCCAATAAAGTCTCAGAAGAACGAGAGTTGTAACTTAGCAAAAAAAACGCCCATATAGATAGACCCGCTTGAATACTAACTCAAATTTCTCCCCCTTTGTCATCGAATGACCAAAAGGGTCGAAAATGAGGACTAACGCCCCTGAAGAATATCAAGTTGATGAAGGAGCGCCAGCGTTGTCGGGGTCGTTTATTGATGTAGGTCCTGCCGCAGTGTCGTCCAAGTCTTCATTCTCGTCGGTGTCGCGCGATGAAGAATAGGAGCTGGCCACCAAGGAAGGAACCTTGACCTTCTTGTATTTCTTCGGTGGAGGAGCAGACCAGTCAAAATCTTCCTTGAGACCCATTTTCTTCGAATCTTCTTCGCTATAAATGTGAGACAGAATAGCCCAGGTACGGTTGAGGGTTTCATGAAGGTAGTACTGGTTTTTCTTCACTGCATTGTGGGTAGCATTCATGTTGTGAAGAATTGAACCAAACTGACGCTTGACCCATTTGTGATTGCGATCAACCTTCTGGTGAAGACTGAGGAGAAGCTCACGATTAGTCATCACCCTGGGAGCTGTGCCTTGAGGATGGCTTGGTTGCGTTGGCGGCAGAGTCATGAGTGGCAGAGTCATCATTGGTGGAGTAAGATGCAGCTTTGCGAAATTGACCATCCAATGGACGAATGCCTTCATCAACAACAGCAGCGGGCTTGCCCTTGTCATTAGCTGAGGAGAATGTCCGTTTGAGGACTTCAATCGGGGGCAAGTAGCTGCAATGGTTCAGTGTATCAGCTTTGTAGTTGAGTGAAGACCTTGTTCTGATGAATCTCATAATCCATGGAGCATAAGGCTTCAACTCAAATGGTGACATTGCGACATTGGCCAGAGTCCTCATGAAGAAATCATGGAAGTTGACAGGAACGCCATGCATGATATTGAAAAGCAGATTCTTCATGATGCCAACGACTTCTTCTTCATTCGAGTCGTGGCCCTTGATGGGACTCAATGTCTTCGTAAGAATGCGATAGACAGTCCGAGGCACATATAGTAATTCCTTCACGAGGAATTTGGTTCTTGGGGCCTGACCTGGCTTCAATGGCTTCATCAGCACTTGCATATAGTGGTATGTAAGCTCAGGCTCTTGGTACATCCAACGAGCAGCTTCAAGGGGAGGACTGAGAGGCAGAGCACGAAGCAATTCAGTAGCTGGTGCCAGTGTGTATTTTCAGTCATCCAGTCCAGCACCCATGAATTCACATATTCAGAGTCTCCGGTGATGTGCAGCGTTGCATAAAATTGAAGAATGAGTTCTTCATTCCAATCACAGATGTCAGTGCAGAAATATAACAGTTCAGCGTCGTGAAGAACATTGAGGACTGGCACGAAGCACGGCAGAGATTCCATATCCACATGAGGAATGTGCTCATGATCGAAGACTTTGTCTTTGTTGAACAGCACTGAGAAACGCCTCTTCCTAATGAGAGCAGAGTCATAGGGGATGTAATCAGTGAAGAATACGTGCTCGCCGAAGAAATCATCAGTCTTGAATTTTTGCTTCCTTGAGAATGGATCCTTTGGCTTGGGTTGAGGCGTGTCAGTCAGTTGCATCACAACCTCTGGAATCGCAATCTCAGGTTCTTCAGGCTGAGGAATTTCTGGTTCCTCTTCAGTGGCAGTCTGTGTCTTCAAAGATTCAGCAGCAGCAGTTTCTTCAGCACTAGTGGCTGGAATTTCTTCCTGAACAGATGCAGTGGGTTGATTTTCTTCAGAGCCCATTTGAACAGTTTGTGCTGGGGACTGAGGGATTTGTTGCAATGGCATGAACAGAGGGGAGTTGGGATGCTGACTATCCCAAAAATCATCATTCATCAATGGAGTAGTGCTCCCAATGTCCACGTCAGAATTTTGTTCATCCAATTCCTCAACGCCGACCTCTTCAGCAGTGAACTGAGGCATGGGCGAGGAGACAATCGGAGTTGAAGGGATTGCATCCACTTCAATTTCTTCATCCATCTGCTCTGAGGAAGCAGCAGAGGGAATATCTTCATCAGATCCGCTGGGGATCACATATTCTTCATCGAAAGGGACGATTTCCTTTGATGGCATGCTGGAAACAGGAACAGCATCAATTGGATTTTCAAATGAGCTTGTCAATTTCTTCATCTTCTTCGGTGCTTAAGAATCTGATGAAGTTGATGCCTTCCTTTTCTTCACAGCTACACGCTCTGCAGCCTTGGTCTTCTTCACATCTGATGCAGATGGAAGGATCGGAGTTGGGGTAGGCGCAGGAGGAGCAGAGGAATTTGGTTGATTTTCTTCAGGCACAACTGATGCAGTTGCCCTGACATCTTCATTTTCTTCAGGCGCACCACTAGTGGATGCCCTGGCAATTTCTTCAGCGGCTGGAATGCAGTCATCAGCCCTGGAACTCACATTTTCTTCAGCACCTGATTTTCATCAGCGGTGCTGGCGTGCTCTTCTGTTGGTTGAGCAGATGCTTCGGCTTGAGGAATTTCTGGTTGCGATGGAGCTGCAACCTTTGAAGTGAATTTCTCAGTCAGTTTTACAAACCTGACCTTGGCTCCTTGCCAATCAGCATAGTAAGCATTGAAGTCATCGCTGAGGCCTTTGATTTCAGCCTGGATCTTCACTAGTTCTTCAGTTTTCATAGAGACAACGTTTTTCTTCAGGAAGCGCTCCTTCCTGTACTGAGCTTTCTTCAGCTGCCTTGTCTTCTCAAATTTCCATTTCTCTTCTTCAATGAAGGCAGTCAAAACATGACTTTGACCTGGTGTGAGGTTCATCTCAGGCAAAGGAGTGTTGGGATCTTTGTGCCAGAGATCGATGTAGTCTAGGATCAGCTTCGGATCCAAAAGCAGTGGCACATTGCTTCCTTTGGCTCTAACGGCCTTGACTTGTCTGTCCCTGATGATTTTGGCTAGTTCATCATCATCAGCCTCATCATCATCAGAGGGCACTTGGAAAGCAACCTGCTTCTTGTGAGGACTTGGTCGAGGACCTCGTCCAGCAGCAGACTTTTTCTTCAGCAGAGAGGGGCCAGCTGAGGAACTTGGAGCAGCTAAAGAACTTGCAGAGGCTCCTGAGGCAATAGATATGCCTGCTGTCCTTTGGCATGTGGCAAGATGCACAGGTGCTAAGGATTTAGTTGGAGCAGCCGAAGACTTTGACGGAGGAGCTGAGGACTTTGGAGGAGTAGGTGCAGTTTGTGGAGCTGGTCGTGAGGGCTTTGAGGAATCTGGCCGTGAGGGCATTGCTGAGGAACTTGGCCTTGAGGACATTGAAGGTGAAGCACTTGGCTTATGTGCAGGCTTCTTTGCCATGGCCTTCTTCGGCTTGCTAGCAGAGGCCTCAGCAGAGGTAGCAGCAACAGCAGAGTCCTCGTTGAATTTCCTCACTGCTTCTCTGGCTTGTCTAGCCAGCTTGGCCCATTCATCAGGATAATCCTCACCGCACTTGAGGCTAGTGGGATCTGCTTCTTGGCCAGGTGCCAATGGAGGTCTTGGGCATGGAGGATTGAGTGTGAATTTCTTCATGTATTTGGGAGTAACATACCTGTACTCCCTCCACTCTCTTGCCCATCTCCTCTCTATCCTTTGGATGCGCACCTTGCGCTGATTTTTGTCCTCTTTTCCAAACGTGGCCTCGTCAGGAGTGCAGTAATCCTTGTATATGTCATCAGGGATTTCAAAAGCAGTGTTGACCTCAGGCCTCTTTCCTCCTTTCTGTGGCTTCTTTCCATCAGCCATTTTCTTCAGATGAGGAATTTGAACAATGGAATTCTCTGTAGATGTATGCAACTTTTCTTCGAGGAACGTTCCAAATGAGTTAATTTGATGAGAACCTAGTGATTCAGCAGCAGACATGAGTACCTGTGAACAGAGTATAGTTGCGAGGAATTTGGAGAGGTCATATGCGTTCTCAGAAAGTTTTGTAAAAAAGAACAAGTTTGAGGAATTTGACCAGATGAGTCTTTGAAGAATTTCACTAAGCGTTCTTTGTCTTAGGTTCCAGAGTTGTACAGATCAGAAATCCACACAATTGAGGAATCTTGAAGAAAAATATAGCTTAGACAAATGAAGCAAGAGCAGGTGACGTGTGGGATGTTTAATGTGTGAAGATTTGAAGAAAAACACCTTTGAGGATTTTGTAGAAATCATTTGAATCAAAGAGGGCAGTAAAAGTAACTTTTAATTACCCTGGACGAAGAACACGACAAACTGGGAAGTGGAGAAGTGAAGTTCGTCAGTGCAGATCTTCCACGCCCTAACTCGGCAGAGGAAGACGGCTACGGCGGCGGCGGAGTCAAGAAATCCACGGTCGGCGCGAGTACGACGGGGACGAGGTCGAGGCAGTGAAGCTCTTCCTCACCGGCGACGATGAAGTAGCGGCGGCGCTAGGGTTTGAGAAACTCGAGCTGGAGTGAGGTCGAGCTGAGTAAAGGAGAAGTGAGGAAGGGGAGGGGTATTTATAGCCACGGTGAAAAACTGTTCGCCCGAAGAATTTGGACGAACGTGCCCCTGACCCTTCTCATTCACTTGACATGTGTCACCCACGTACTGAGAAGTAGAGATCGTGTGAGATCGTGGGTGAATAGATAAGTGTCTTTGTGGGATTCGAAATGGTTTGAGCGGCAAAACCGAAAATTTTGGATAAGATAAGTTTTAACGTTGTGTTCGCAAATTCTTCAGCTGACAAGGACACTGTGAAGATTTTGAACGAGTTTCAAATAGAACGCACATGAAGAATTTGTGAATAGATTGGGTTGAGTTTAGCATAGAGGGGGAAGGGTCCGATCACATTCACTTAGCAGAAAATGGAACTTGAAGAATTAGCAATAAGTGAATGCTGTAGAGGACATAAACTCATATATATATAGCCAATGAAGAAAAATGACGGAAATGGTAAAGACAATGCAAAGTTGAAGAAAATGAACAACTGAAGAATTTCAAAACTGAGGAAAACACAAATTGAAGATTTTCAACTTTGGTGGTGGCGTGACCCACCGTATAAGAATGATGATTTCAGACACCGCGTACAATTGTCGTAGGGCTCTGAGAATCAAATTCTTCGTTAATTTCTTCACACTTAGAGTGTTATTATTCATTGATTGAAGAAAAACGTTTCTTCATGTGTTGCACATCTAAGTCATCAATTTTGCCTATGTGTTACGATGAGTATCCTTTTCAAAGAACATTCGAAGATTCTAAGATATTTAGCTCACACCGCAACTTGCTAAATCTCTTCTCATCCAAGGGCTTTGTGAAGATATCGGCTAGTTGTTCTTCAGTCTTCACATGCTCAATAGAAATGTCGCCCTTCAACACATGATCACGAAGAAAATGATGACGAATCTGAATGTGCTTTGTCTTCGAGTGCTGGACTAGGTTGTGAGAAATTTTGATGGCACTCTCATTGTCACAGAAGAGAGGCACATTCTTCACGTTGACGTCGTAGTCCTTGAGAGTTTGCTTCATCCACAGCAATTGAGCACAGCAAGAACCAGCAGCAATGTACTCAGCTTCAGCAGTAGACAGTGATACGCAGTTCTGTTTCTTCGAGGACCAACAGACCAAAGATCGTCCGAGGAAATGACACGTACCAGATGTTGACTTGCGGTCCACATGATCACCAGCATAGTCAGAGTCTGAATATCCAATGAGATCAAAAGCCGAGCCCTTGGGGTACCATAATCCAAGTGTTGGTGTGTGAGCTAGATATCGAAGAATATGCTTCACAGCCTTATGGTGTGATTCCTTCGGTGTAGCTTGAAATCGGGCACACATGCAAACACTAAGCATAATATCTGGTCTAGATGCACATAAATACAATAAAGAACCAATCATGGAGCGGTATACCTTTTGATCGAAGTCAATACCATTTTCATCAGTGCATAGATGGCCATTTGTGGGCATAGGAATTTTGACGCCTTTGCAATCTTGCATGCCGAATTTCCTCAGTACATCCTTGAGGTATTTCTCCTGAGATATGAATATGCCATTGCGCTGTTGACGAATTTGAAGACCTAAGAAGAATTTCAATTCTCCCATCATAGACATTTCACATTCCTCTCTCATCATATAACCAAATTCGTCAGTGTAACGTTGGTCAGTACAGCCAAAGATAATATCATCAACATATATTTGGCACACAAACAGTTCACCATCATAAGATTTAGTGAAAAGGGTATGGTCGAGTGAGCCGGGTTTGAAGCCTTTCTTCATGAGGAATTCCTTCAAAGTATCATAGCACGCCCGAGGGGCCTGCTTGAGGCCATAGAGGGCCTTATTGAGTCTGAAGACTTTGTCAGGATGCTTTGGATCTTCAAAACCTGGGGGTTGAGCAACATATACTTCTTCCTCAAGCTTACCATTGAGGAATGCACTTTTCACATCCATTTGATATAGAGTGATATCATGATGATTAGCATAAGCAAGTAATATGCCAATAGCCTCAAGTCTAGCAACAGGTGCAAAAGTTTCATCAAAACCAATTCCTTCAACCTGTGTGTAGCCTTGAGCTACAAGCCGAGCCTTATTCCTCACCACAAGACCATTTTCATCTTGTTTATTGTGGTAGATCCACTTTGTGCCAATGATATTGTGCTTGCGAGGATCTGGACATTTGACCAGTTCCCTGACGTTGTTGAGCTCGAACTGATGTAATTCTTCTTGCATGACCTGAATCCACTCAAGCTCCAGAAATGCTTCATCTACCTTGGCGGGCTCTGTGATAGAGACAAAAGCAAAGTGCCCACAAAAGTTAGATAAATGTGAAGCTCTTGAGCATGTGAGAGGACCTGGTGCTTCAATGTCATCGATGATCTTGTCAATTTGCACTTCTTTTGCAACGTGAGGATGAGCTGGTTGTCGTCGAGGAATTTGGTCAGCATTTTCTTCAACACCATTTTCTTCTAGTGCCTCACCTCGACGTTCTTCACGTTCTGGAATGAATTCTTCAGCAGATTCCTTGTTAGGAATGACATCCTCAGTATCCTTGAACTTGATAGATTCCTTAGGTGCTCGTTCATCTATCACAGAAGGTAGGTGCTCTCTTTGCGAGCCATTAGTTTCATCGAACCGCACATCTACAGTTTCAACAACCTTGTGAAGAACGTTGTTGAAGACTCTGTAGGTGTGCGAGTCCTTTCCGTAACCAAGCATGAAACCTTCATGTGCTTTTGGTGCAAATTTAGAGTTGTGATGAGGATCTCTAATCCAGCATTTAGCACCAAAGACTTTGAAATAACTCACATTGGGTTTCTTGTCAGTGAGGAATTCATAGGCAGTCTTCTTGAAGAATTTGTGAAGATATACTCTGTTGATGATGTGGCATGCAGTATCAATTGCATCAATCCAGAAATGACGAGGCGTTTTGCATTCATCAAGCATAGTGCGAGCCATCTCAGCAAGAGTCCTGTTCTTGCGCTCCACGACGCCATTCTGCTGAGGAGTATAAGGAGCAGATAACTCATGAGTAATACCAAGTTCATCAAGATACTCATCAAGACCAGAATTATTGAACTCAGTTCCATTGTCACTTCTGATGTGCTTGATCTTCACACCAAAGTTGGTTGAAGCCCTCGAGGAAAATCGTTTGAAGACTTCCTGCACTTCATGTTTGTAAGTAACAATGTGTACCCATGTGTATCAAGAGTAAACATCAACAATAACAAAGCCATATTGAGATGCATCATTTGAAACTGCAGAATAATGGTTAGGACCGAAGAGATCCATATGAAGCAATTCAAATGGTCGAGTAGTGGACATGATAGTCTTCGCTGGATGCTTAGCCTTTGTCATCTTCCCAGCTTCACAGGCTCCGCATAAGTGATCCTTGAGGAATTTGACATTCTCAATGCCAATGACGTGCTTCTTCTTCGCAAGCATGTGCAAATTCCTCATGCCTGCATGACCAAGTCGTCGATGCCATAGCCAGCCTTATGAAGCTTTTACAAGTAGGCACACGGCTGGTTGTGGTCCTGAAGAGAAATCAACAATATACAAGTCTCCTCTCCTAAAGCCTTCGAAGACTTAGGAATTGTCAGCTTCCATGATCACAACACAACGATACTTGCCAAAGACAACAACCATATCAAGATCACAAAGCATTGAGACAGACATGAGATTGTATCCTAAGGACTCGACAAGCATGACTTTGTCCATGTGTCGATCCTTTGAGATCGCAACCTTACCTAGACCCAATACCTGACTTTTGCCTTTGTCAGCGAAGATGATATGCTTTAGATGCGATGGAGATAAGGGAGCATCCATCAATAGATTCTTGTCACCAGTCATGTGATTTGTACATCCACTATCGAGGACCCACTTAGTGGCTTTGGGTTGATCATCCTGCAGATGAATTAGTGCAGCTTACGAACTCATATACTTCATCAGTGAAGCATATGACATCAATTCATCAGATCAATTTCATCAAGCATCAGAATAGATAAAGCAGTATGAGGACGTGAGAAATGAAAGTTCATTCCTTCATGATTAGCCTGCGTCCTTTCAGGCATTTTCAGGTCTCCAGCAAATTCTTCAGACGTTTTCGCACGACTGGAGACCTGACCCTGCAGAAGAGATTGTTCTTTTTCTTCACCACCCACATCTGAAGGGGTGGCAAAGAGTTCATCACTTTGTGAGATCCATACGAGAAAGGCAGCATAGAATCATGTCCATTTCGTTTCACATAAGAGGAGTTATGATAGGCATATGAATAAGCAGAGAAATTCTTCGAGGACTTATGAACATAATGGTTTGAAGAATAATGCACATATTCATAGCCCTTCGCTCTTCCGTGCGAAACAGAGTTGTTAGCACAATGATATTCATATGAGGACTTTGAACCTTTTGAGGAATTTGATCCACGCGAGGAATTTTGTCCGTATGAGGACTTGGATCCATATGAAGAATTTGATCTGGGGTTCCTATTCTTCATAGGTGGTGTCATGAGGACATTCACCTGAAGACTTTCAAGGCACCTTTTGGGAACCCAGATTTTCTTCATAGGGGAACTGTTCCTGCAGTTAGTGCCAACATATCTAGAAAATACTTCACCATTCTGATTTTTGAACAGTTTATACTTGGAGTCAAATGACTCATCAGAAGAATGAGGAGATTCACATGTAAAGCCAGATAGGTTAGATGGATCAACTGGAGGTCCCTTTGCAGCAACCCATGAGGTTTGGGGGTACTTCTCAGGCTTCCAATATGTACCATCAGCATTGAGTTTCCTCTCAAAGGCAATACCCTCTTTCCTAGGGTTCCTGTTGAGGATCTGCTTTTTAAGCACATCACAAAGAGTCTGATGCCCTTTGAGCCTTTTGTACATGCCTGTCATGTACAATTCCTTCAGCCCTGCATCATCAGTGATGCTAGCAATGTCCTCAGATGAGGAATTAGTGATAGCAGAGGCAGGTGAAGAATTTGTAGCATTAGAAGCATTTGAGCATTCAGGCGAAGAATTAACAGATTCACGTTCAATGCATTTCAAACATGGAGGAACAAATTCTTCCTCAGAACCGCTAATTTGTTGAGCAAGTAATGAATCGCGCTCCTTCTGAAGATCTTCATAACTCACTCTTAACTTTTCAAGTTCTTGCTTTCTTTGAAGAAATTCATAAGAAAGCTTCTCATGATCAGATAAGAGAGTGTTATGATGACCTTGAAGGTTGTCAAACCTAGACTAAAGTCTCTGAAGATTTTCAGTTAAGGTTTTAGTGCGATCCATTTCTTCACCCAACATATCATCACTTTTGTCTAGCATATTTTGAACCTTTTCAAAAGCCTTTTGTTGTTTCACAGCAATCTTAGCAAGTTTAGAGTAGGTGGGCTTGAGGTTTTCATCAGATTCATTCTCACTTGATTCAGAGGAGGTATATTTGAGTACCTTGGCACCCTTTGCCATGAAGCAATAAGTAGGAGCGTAGTCATCATTGCCTTCATCAGCCTTGTTGGTGAAGTCATTTTCTTCAGAGTTGAAGATGGACTTGCTGACGAATGCAGTAGCGAGAGCTAGGCTCGCCACACCGGACTCGGACTCCTCAGATGCCTCCTCTTCCTCATGTTCCTCAGATTCAACCTCAGAGTCCATTTCCTTGCCAATGAATGCCCGAGCCTTCTTGGAGCTGCTCTTCTTGTGAGATGAAGATTTTGAGGATTTTGACGATGAAGACTTTGAAGATTTCTTCTTCTTCTTCGCATCATCAGAACTGTAATCCTTGTATTTCTTCTTCTTTGATTCCTTTTCCCACTGAGGATAATCTTGAATGTAGTGACCAGGTTTCTTGCATTTGTGGCAAAGCCTCTTCTTGTAGTCACTGGATGAGGAATCATTGCTCCTTGAGGGTTTTCCAAAGCGACCATGTCTTGAGAACTTCTGGAATTTCTTCACGAGCAGTGCTAGTTCATGGCTCAGTTCTTCAGGATCACCAAGGCTCCTGCCAGAATCTTCATCTTCAGATTCAGACACTCCCTTGGCCTTCAGGGCACGTGATCTGCCATAGCTCGAACCATAGAGATCTCTCTTTTCAGCAAGCTGGAACTCATGAGTATTTAGCCTTTCGAGGATATCAGCGGGATCAAGTGACTTGTAGTCAGCACGCTCTTGTATCATCAGTGCCAGAGTATCAAATGAGGAATCAAGCGATCTCAGCAATTTCTTCACCACCTCATGGTCGGTGATGTCAATGGCACCAAGTGCTTGAAGCTCATTTGAGATGTCAGTGAGGCGATCGAAGGTTTGTCGAACGTTTTCATTATCGAGTCTTTTGAAGCGGTTGAAGAGATTGTGAAGAACATCAACTCGAGAGTCACGCTGTGTTGAGACTCCTTCATTGACTTTGGACAGCCTATCCCAGATAAGCTTAGCAGTTTCCAAAGCAATCACTCTTCCATATTGTCCTTTGCTCAGATGGCCACATATGATATTCTTCGCTTGAGAATCGAGTTGCTTCAATCTCTTCTCATCAGCAGCATTCAGAGAAGGTGTGACTGAGGGAACACCATTTTCCACAACATACCAGAGATCGTTATCAATTGCCTCAAGATGCATTCGCATCTTATTCTTCAAGTAGGGGTAGTCCGTCCCATCGAAGGTAGGACACCCAGCAGAGACCTTGATCATACCTGCGGTCGACATAACTAAAACTCCAGGCGGTTAAACCAAAATCACATAGAACAAGGGAGTACCTAGCTCTGATACCAATTAAAAGTGCGTTATATCGACTAGAGGGGGGTGAATAGGCGATTTTTAATAATTCTTCACTGAGGAATTTGCGGGTGAGGAAATTCCTTAGCGAAGAACTACTTGCAGCGGAATAAGTACTCAGAAGTAAAGATAATAGAACACAAGCATGGTCATCATGATGAAATGAAGACAAGCACATAGTACAGAAAGCGTAAACACGGGATAACACAGGATGAAGACAAACAGACTGAAGAAATTGAACTGAGGAAATTGAGAAAGTCTTCAGTCAAAGTCTTCAAACAGATATGAACAAGTGCACAACAAGGTTATGAGGAAATGAAAGAGTTGAGGAAATAGAACCAGTAAGCTTGGTGAAGACAATGATTTGGTAGACTAGTTCCAACTGCTGTCTCAGTTGTACATCTGGTTGGAGCGGCTAGGTATTTAAACCTGAGGACACACAGTCCCGGACACACAGTCCTCACCGTATTCTCCTTGAGCTAAGGTCACACAGACCTCGCCCAATCACTCGTGGTAAGTCTTCAGGTGACTTCCAAACCTTCACAAACTTGGTCACTCGGCGATCCACAATTCCTCTTGGATGCTCTAGACCATGACGCCTAACCGTCTGGAAGAAGCACAGTCTTCAAAGGTAACAAGCATCGGATCCACGCAGGATCAATCTCTTCAGTGATGCTCAATCACTTTGGGTTTGTAGGTGTTTGGGTTTGGGTTTTCCTCACTCGATGATTTTTGCTCAAAGTCGTCGGAGGATGGGATGCTCTCAAATGACAAGTGTCAGTTTCTCTCGGAGCAGCCAACCAGCTAGTGGTTGTAGGGGGCGGCTATTTATAGCCTAGGGAGCAGCCCGACCTGATAAGACATAAATGCCCTTCAATGATATGACCGTTAGGTGGGTAGATATTTTGGGACAACTGGCACAAGGCACAACAACGGTCGGAAATTTGAGTATCAAATTCCTCAGGGCTATCATGTTCCTCACTGTGTAGGCAATCCGCACTGGCGAATTCCTAACTCCTCAGTCAGAACAAATTCCTTAGAGACCAGAAGAACTTCGTCTCTGTCACTGAAGAATATGACTGAACTGTATGAGATTTCCAATGGCTTCACTCAAAGGGATTGGTAGGTGTAGGATTTTGAGTTGAGCATCACATGGAAATTTTTCCTTAGTATTTCCTCGACCCCCTTTAACAGCACGGTATTTCCTATGACTCAAGAAAGAGAAAATGAAACTACGAAAACAAAAGTCTTCACGCTTCATGTTCCACAAATGAATACCAAGTCTTCAAGGTCACACCAATTTCTTCACTTTCAAAGTCTTCAGAAAGTCTTCAGAATTCCAAAGTCTTCAGTCGAAGAACTTCATTTTTAGGGGTCGACTTTCTCTATAAATATCAAACTCCTCATAGACTTATAGACCTGTGTACACTCATAAACACATTAGTCCCTTAACCTATAAGTCTTCAATCCACCAAAATCACTAAGGGGCACTAGATGCACTTACAAGCCATTTGAGTCGGTCATGGGGAAATCTGGAGTGAAAACAAGGTCTTCTGAGCAGTCAGTGCTACCTGTCGATGCATTTTTCTTGCTGGTTACAGAGTGCTCCTCAGAGGAGGATTCAGAGACTGATGACCAGTCGTATCCCCCCCCCCCCCGAGGTGCATGCTCTAACTTGGCAGGGTTATATTGCTCATATCTAACAGGATGACATGCTTTGCGTGAATGCCTCTTGTTTGCTTTCTATATCAGATATGTGAATTATGCAATGCCATGTTTTTCAGCCAGTTATCATATATGTGAATTATGCACCGCCATAAGCTAGGCATCATATATGTGAATTATCTGATGCCATATTTTTCATTACGTATTCCATTTGTCGACCATCTGTGTATATTGAACTACTCTTCATGTGTATCAGCCATTTGAGCCGGTTATGGAAAAATCAGGAGTGAAAACAAGGTCTTCAGAGCAGGCAATGGTACCTGTTGAAGCATATATATCAATGGTTATAGGGAGCTCCTCAGAGGAGGATTCAGAGACAGATGACATGTCCTATATCCCACCTGAGGTGTATGCTCTAAGTTGCACTGTTTATATTTCTCATATCATGCATATGGTGTCTTGCATTGCTTAGTTTAGACATCATATGCACAATATTGAATTCCATCTGCTTAGTTTAGAGATCATACATGCAAGTGCCAGCTGCTTAGTATATGAATTAATTGTGTCAATTGTATCATGCCATCCTGTATACTTAGACGACATGTATGTGAATTATTTCATCCCAACCTATTTTAGAAAGACATCATATAGTTTTGTCATGTCATCCTGTTTAGATACTCATCATATGTTGAATTATGCCATTATATCCTGTTAAGTTATCCATCATATATCTAAAAATGTGTCATGCTATCCTGTTTAGTTAGGCATCATATATGTGAAATTGTGTCATGTTGTCCTGTTTGGTTACACTGTCTATCATACAATGTCTGTACGTTCAATTTCTTTTCTTGTTTATCAGCCACTTGAATTGGATGGGGTGATGGCAGTATCTAAGGGAGCAAAAACCCGTTCTTCACAAAAGACAGTGCTACCCGTCGATGCAGATAGAACCATGGTTGTATTGGCCCACAAACTAGCCCCACCACACATAATCGAGACTCTTCCAGATTGCACACTTACAACGTTGGGCAGAGAACCAGCTACAACCCATCTAACCCCAACCCCAGCGGATAGTAACCCACTTCTAGTTGACAAAGCACCATGTCCACCACAGAGTACCCCCACACGAGCAGTTTGAAGCAACTACAGTGCCCAAAGCACGAAAACCACCACAGCAAACCCAAACTCCACGTTTAAAGCAAAGGAGCAACTATTCTTAGGTCAGATTCCGTATCAATGGTCCATACTCCTTTGTTGTTGCATCACTGTATTTACTCATACCAACTACTTTCGAATTTGAAGGACCCAATTGAAACTCCAATGGAGCAACAAGTATGTTTTAAACCTATTTCTTTAACTGGATTGTTGTTCTAACTTCTTGCTCTATGTTGATTTCAGTTTCAGTTGTATAAACAGTTATGTTCTCATGTGATGCACATTACAAGTGTTGCCAATGCTGTGTAGTTTCTCACACTTATATTCTGGGGCTGTTTGGTTTGTGACTAACTTTTCCAAAGCTTGCCACATCTAAGATTAGGCAAGTTTAACCAACTTAGGTGAGTGTTTGGTTCAAGCCACACCTTAGGCAAGCCACACTTAGGCCCCACATGGCACACAAAAAATGTGGCAAGATTCCCTTAGGCTTGCCAATTTGTGGCTCTCATTTTGATGAACTAACCTTAGGCAAGTTTGGCAAAAATATATGGCAAAGTGTGCAATACTAGTCCTAGAACCAAATAGCCCCTCTGTCTATGATGTTGTGTCTTAAAAATATATGAGTTGAACTGTGTCTCTATCTTGATTTGGCAACATAAACTAGAATGATATGAACAATACAGTGACCATAGCACATAGATATATGTTTGTTTCATGTTGTTATCCTGTCCACCTTACTACTGAACCGGTTTACCAAAATGAGTTTCGTATACTACATGCTAAACCTGTGATGTGTCTGCTCGTTTCTCTTGTAGTATGCGAACAAAATATTGGAGAAGAGCACCCCACTATGTAATGGTAGAGAAAGTAATGCAGATAAGGTTCAAGATAGTGAGACAGCCCTGTTGGTCTCCAAGAAAGGTGATAAAAATGATCTTGTAGACAGTGAGAAAACCCCACAGTCCTGCGTTGATGTAGTGTTCGAGTTACTGGCCAGTACCGCTGGCACAAGCTCTTCGAACTCGCTGCCTGAATCACTTCAGCTTCTTCAGTCTCAGCTACAAGCTGAAAGGCATCAGTCAGCTGTGCTACGGCAAGAAGCTGAAGGACTGAGGAAGTCCCTGCAGAATTCAGATGCATAATTTCTTGTGCAACAGCAAGTGCTGGAGGATTTAAGCGCCAAACAAGAGAAAGTTAATAAGCTTGCTAAGCATCTTGCCGGCATTATGGGTACCCAAGATATTGTTTCTTGAGCTCTTCTGAAGTGGTTTCAGTTCTGGACTTGTTTTGTTGCGGCGTTTATTTGCACTGGTCACCAAGTTTGACAACCAGTGTATATGATATGTGGCTTTGTTCCCTATATTTGCACTGGTGGAACTTTGATGCCCAGTGGATGTAATATGTGTAATAGCTGTGATAGCCTAGCGTAAGTTGCTTGCTTATTTATTTCCTTGTTGTCTTGTTTATTTGTTTGCTTGTAGTCAGTGTAGTTCTTTTTCCGCGGTTTGCTAGTGGCCGCAATAACCTATTTTTTAAAACTAGTCCACAATAACCATGGGCTACATATTTACTGTAGTTACCATGGGCCTCCTACGGGCCGTAGTGTAACAGCCTGATTTTTGGCCCTTCCTTTTTCTTTTGTTTTCTCAGGTTTTTGCCTGAGATTTCCTTTTTCCGTGGCTTTGTGGTCTGGAAACTGAAGAAGATGAACTCTTCTTTGCTTCCAGAGTGGCTTGTAATACCCAAATCCTTCCCTAGACCCTGTCATTTTCATCCTAGCCCAAATCCCAATATTCTTTTTATCGGGAATATTCCTTTTCTATTAAAGGAATAACTCAAATTGCCCTAGGTTGTGAAGCAACCTTTATTTCCATCACTCCTAAAATTCCTAAATAATTCTCATAAATTTTTTGGGTCATATATTTCTCAAATATGTCAAAATATTTCATTTTTCATGTTTATCATCATGCTCAAATAATTCATTTCCTATTCTGCCCTAAATGGCACATTGTGAAGCAAGTGTTATTTTACTTTTCCCAATTGACCTAAAACTCCTTGTACACCTTTTCCTGTCCATATAATTGCCACACGCCAAAATTCAACCTCATTTGCCTAGTAATTATTTAATTATGATTTTCCAAAGTTTCTATCCAGAAAGAAGCTTTGTGAAGGAGGTGCAATCTAGGCATATCCAAATGAGTTGCAATTTTACATGATCCCTCATATCATCATATAATAGCCCTCCACCAAAGTAGAGCTCATGTCATGCCTCCATGTGAGCTCATCTTCAATTCTTTGATTCTGTCCAAAATTTCCGTTTGTGAAGCAAGTATATTTTATCTTGCTCCATTATGGCTTCCAAGTTTTTTAGGCCTTCTATTATCCATATAACCTACCTCCACCCATTTTGGGCATGTTTTATCAAGCCATTATTCCTATAGAATTTTTCCAAGATTCTGGACAGAAATGATGTTTGTAAAGCAAGTACCATTTTGGATGGTCCATTTTGTATGAGCTTTTTACAGCATCTTTATATGTCCATATTGTGAGTATTTGCCAAGTTGCATCCCATTCCGTGACTCCATGTGAGTGCATCATCCTAATCTAGTTTCTGGACCAGTTTATGTGGTTGTTAAGCAACTACATGAAATCTTGATTCGAATCCTCTCCAAGTTACCAGGGTGAAAGTCCTTCTTACCCTAAACCTACCAGACAACTCCATTGTTTCCAATCCCGTTGCTGTTGCTCAGCAGTTCTCACCCAAGTTTACTGTAGTAAACTTCAGAGGGTGATTACCATTCAACTGGAGATCTTTGCACCAAACTACCACCTCAGTTGCAGCCTCCTCTGGATGAACTACGCACTAGACAACGTTTGCAAACCTTTGGCACCTTCTCCTCGCCAGCTCACGCGGTCACCACCTCTCTGGCATGCCATGGCCGCGTCCAGAATGGCTTCTTGCTCGGGCCCCTCCTCCCCTCGTTGTCTTAGCGCGCGTGAGCATGTCCTTTGTCTTCCTCTCGTCGTCGCTGATCACCTGGACCCCGCTCCCCCTCCTTCCGTTTCCTCACTGACGCCCACCGACGCTCGCCGCCGAACGCCCACGGGAGCACAGTGCCCCGACATGTTTGAATGGTGCTCGGCTTCTTCCTCTGCTCTCCGGCGTCGTCTACTCCTCCGTGAGCTCTGAATCACTTCCCCGTCGCCTTCCCCGAGCTCGTGCGCGCGCACACGCGTCCGCGGCGCCGGACACGCGTCCGCGGCGACGCCAGCGCGACACCTCGCCCCGCGGCTATATAAGCCCTCCCCCGAGCCCTTTGAGCACACCACTGGCCTCCCCGCACTCCTCTTCCCCTCCCCGTCCACTTCCCCGAGCACCAGAGCCCCTCCTCGACCTCCATTGCCGCCATGGCCGCCTCGGGTCTCCTCTCGAATCCGAGCCACCCGAGCCACCCTTCCACTCCCTGACCTCTCCACGAGCTTCCCCACACGTCGGAGACCCTTCCCCTCACCGCCATTCCTTGCTGGAGCCCCTCCAGGGCCGTGTCCCTCGAGAACGGCCGCCGCCTTCCGTCCCTGCCTCCTCCTGTCGCTGTGGCCCCGCTCCCTCTACGGCGCCACTGCTGCTCCAGGCGGGAGCGGCACTCCGCCCCGCGCTGTCCGCTGGCCTCGTCTCGACCGGAAGTGGCCGGAGCCGGCCGGCCCATCGCCGGCGCTGTGCCCTCCCCTGCCTCTCCCCTGCTCTGTCGGGGAGGCGAGAGGAAGAGGAAGACCCCCGTCCAGCTGGCCAGGCGGGCCCCGCCTCTCCCCGCGGGCCCCACCAGTCAGCCGCACGGCGTTAACCCCGCCCGGCCCAGCGTGGATAAGTGACGGGCCCCACCCGCATGGGACCCGCACGTCACCGTCACCCGAGCCGGCCCCGCGTTTGCCTAGCTGGATAAGTGAAAACACATTTACTCAGAAACGTTTTCATTAAGGGAAAGCGAATTTTGGGCTTAGTTCGGCGGGAAGTACGTAAACCTTCTGGGAAAGCGTATTTCCTCTTAACTCGGCCTATAAACACGTTTTCTTTGCTGAGAAGACGTATTCAACTAAATGTGCTTTCTGTTTTTCCGCTCAGGGGCCTGTTTGTAGAGTTTATTTTACAGATTGGTCCCTGGATTTCAAACGCTTATATCTTTTTGCTCGAGACTCCAAATGAGGTGATTCCAAAGCCCACTTCTTCATCTCTCCGAGCCCATTCTGTTGGTTTCATTTTCATTATGGTTTGACACTGTGAAAATGACCTTTTTGCCCTTGCCCGTAAACAGCCCCTGCGAGAGAGAACTGTTTCCGGCAAATCTTTTCGCGGCTTCACCGCACTTCTCCCCGATGCCTTCTTCACCCCCAGGCAAGCCACAATATCCACTTGCATGATATTCATGCAGTAGCCATGGTTTTCAACTTGAATATTTATGAAATGATTGCTTGTTTAAAATATGGTTATCGTTGTTTCGGTAATGCTTCTGGGTTAGTGCTTACTTTCTTGCTATGTTGGTATGCACCTGGTTAGCATGCCCTGCTAGTTGCTACTATTACTTTCATATTGCCATGCTTGATAGTAGTACATGTTGGGTTGGTCATGTTCTTCGATGCATGACTAACGTCGGTTATCGAGTATTGTTATTATGCGGTGTTTCCTTTGCTGTTAGTTGGTTAAGTGTTACTCGGTAATGTTATTGATGAGTTCTTGCGTGGTATTTATGGTTGATGCTAGTGGTAGTGTTATTGATGAGTAGTGTTGCACTTGTAATATTTATGCTCGTCATTATGCCATGTTCAGTTTGAGATTATTTCATATGATGGATAGTTATGTTGCATCCCGTGCTTATGTTGATATCATGCTCATGCTTTGTATATGCATCATGTTATTTTATCATGGCTCAGCATATTGCATTCAAGTTTAACCGGATTAAATTGAACTTGAACAACTGTTGGCTGAGTCATGCTGCCACCATATCAAAACTGACCAGTGCAACCACGCTTACCTTATGGGGAGGTCCTAACTGGGTCTATTGTCATGCCTCTCGCCGGTGCCTCCAACTATGGAAGGTTATGGGCATGCGTACCCTGATCAGGTAAGCAGACATAACCTTGTGTGCCCGTTGTTGTTATTTTTATGGATCCGGTCCCCGTGAGGGACGTTTGGCCACGACGGTGGTCGTTGTATCTTTGGTAGACACGGGGCCACCCAGGACTAGCCCAGTTGGGAGTGGGTCGGAGTGGCCGGGAGAGTGTCATGGCAGTAGATCGGTTTTGTCAGAACGCCGTTGGTCCACCCGAATGGGAGTGCGAGGCCATGGGTTCCGTGGTGTGGGTACAGTGTACTAACCTCTACATTGTATATTAAATTTATCGATAGCCGCGCCCGCGGATAAGGGCCCAGTTCGTGTCGGTCCCACCGTGAGTCAACAGTATTAATAATAATAACTTGATTAATAACAACCCCGGTTCGATGAGGAGACAAGTTGGTTGTGATCGCCGGAAAGATCACCGTTTGAGACCAAGTGTTGGTCATGGTTGTGATCGCCGGAATGATCACCGTGGTATCCAGGATACCGAGTTGTTGGATATTCGTGATGTTGTGCGAGAGTCATGGGTAAAGATCAAGCACCTTGTGGTCATTTAATGATTACTACGGTATTGTTTATACCAAGCTTGATTTGATCCTGAGATAATCGTGTGATGTCCGAGGTTAGTAAGTGATGCATGTGATGGGTACCTGAGCAGAATAAATGGTGCATGTAGTGTCATCATGTTGCATGCTAGTATCATCAGTTTTATAAGTATATGCCATGCTCATATTGTTCTAGCAGTATTATGTTCATGTTGTTCGTGCCATGATGATCTCATGATAATTCCTGCTTAACCTGTAATTGTCATGCTGTTGTTTGTCTTGAATGCTTCTGGTTAATTGTGAGCTTGCAAGTACATTCAATGTACTGACCTGGCGTGTCATGCCAGCTTGCAGGTCGTGCCTGGAGTGCTTGCTTGTTTGGTGTTGTTCCTGTGTTCGCGAGCTAGGATAAGCGTTCCAGCCACAGTCCCTGCGGAGTCGAGTTCACCACCGTTGTCGTTGTTCCGCTGCCAGTAGTTTTTCCGCTGCTTCGAGTTGTTCTGCTGCTTGCATAGAGCAACTGAGGATGGCGTAGTGTCGCCGTGCCGATGTTATTCATTGTAATATCGGAGACCTTGTATTCATATTCGTGTAATAATAGTAAGCTGGTTTGTTCTATGCTAAGCAGTGTCGTATTCCAGAAGACTTCTCCTCGATCTCTGGGCTAGAATACGGGGCGTTCTGGTTTTCTCTGAGTCGGGGTGCCACAGGCTTGGTACCAGAGCCAGGTCTGGCTGTAGGATGCCTTATTCCGCGCGAACATTAGAAAGCGGTAGTATAGACCCCAGTTGGTTTGTTGCACTTGATTGTTGCATTTTTGTGGCATAGCATGCATATAGATTATTATTTTGTCGCTAACGGTTGATCTTGTGAGTGTAGGCGGCATCGTTTTCGGTCCACCGCCTGCACCCTCCTTCTTAGCATGCCTGCTCTTTGGTGTTCGGCGTCATCTCTGTCCCAGCAGAGTGATGCCCTGGCACATAGAGTTCGAGGCACCATTTGCAGGTGTTATGCTCAGGTATTGCGTATATTTTTCCGCCACCCACCCATATTATTTCGGTGATAGACTTGTTTCTATCCCGAATCATGCCATCCATCTCGTCCCTCTGGCAACCGTTACTGATCTTGGTTATCAGAAAAGGGCAATGCCAGGGAGCCTTGCTTTTTCACCGCTACCCTACTCAGTCATTCTATTCTTTGGACGTGTACGAATCCCTTTCGTACGCTTGATGATGATATGGTCGTGACTTTTGTGTCTCGATACTTGATCGTCAAGTCCTTCCTCACCTGTGTATCCATCCAGATCCAGCCACTGTTCAGCCAGTGCTTGGTGTAGCTTCGGTTACGCCAACTCCTTCCACACATGGATATAATTTTTGTGCACACCGCCCAGCATATTAGACCGTAATACCGGAGTTTCCGTGCGATTTGTATGCTTAGGTGTGCATGCATATTATGGTGTGAGTAGCAGTAATATGTGATGATTGTTTGATTAATTATATTAGTAGTATGTTTGTGTGCTTTTGTTTTAGTCGTTTCTTTTGTTTCTTTCTTTGGGCCTTCGGTGTTACAAATTTTCCCCTATTAAAGTTGCTCGTCAGCTGACACCGGACCCGAAGAGTCAGCAAGAAATGCATATATTTGGAAACTCAGCTAAGCAGAATGGAATTGTCAGCAGACTGCAGTGAAATTGGAAATAGCTCGTCTGAATCCTGGATGGAATGTCAGTATAAAGTTTGCATTAACGTGCACTCCTCATAGCAGAAATGATCAAATCAGCAAGAAGATAAATTGTGTGCAAGGTTGACAAAATATTATCAAAGGTATGGCTCAGATACAAGTTTAATTTTTCGCTGAGGATGATTTTGGAACCCGATGTACCTGGAAGCAAGCAAAAATATGGCATGTACTCACAAAGGAGGATAGTCCTGCAAAACCCCGTTTCATACAAGAAATCAATAACAAAAATATTAAGATGGTTATATATGTGGAAATCGGTCCGCATATCACAATCAGAAGCTTCTGGTGTAAGCAACCCAATCTTCTCTCGCAAGATACCCGAGAAGCTTCCAAGGCAAGATCCATCTATCTTCCTCAGTACGATACATGGATGATTTCCCGTACAAGGTACTCTGCCTTCTTCAGTAAGCAACCGCAAAAGCTTCCGGCATAAGGTACCGAGTCTTTCCCCAGCAAAGTCTTTAAGGGGGTAAGCTTCTGAAGCACGGTACCCAGTCTTCTTTAGCAAGCTGTCCGATGAAAGTTTCAAGCACAATCCAGCCAATCTTCCTCAGTAAGACATTGGTAAAAGGTAGTACGCTGTGAATTGACAGCATATGGCAGTGAATCCCAAGAATCAGATCCGCAACATTTTGGTCAGAAGCAAGAATCAGTCAGAATACACGTCTGTCTCGGGAATTAGATTCTCATATATATGCGGTGAGCATACCACCAAGATCTTACAAGTCACTCGGATGAGGATCTGACAACCACGTGAGGATGGTTAAGAGAGGAAAGCCAGTATACACCGCAGTGTGAAAAAGGATTATGAGGATTGACGACATCAATGAGCTCAATACAAGTACCTGTGAACCTGGAAAATGATCCTGATGAGCCCTTGTCCCCTTTTTCTCCAATGACGGCACCACGCCTGTGATCTAAGCTGTTTTTAGCTATCTGGGGTGGATGCCGATTTTTATTTCTCTCTTCAACGACTGTCACGAGTTCTAAGCTGCTTTTCGGCCGTCCTGAGCCGTGGTTGAGTTATTTCAGTCATGTCCCAGGTCTGACTTGTAAAGACCGTTCTGGTGGCTACTGATTTATTTGCCGATTTCTTGCAAAGGTTTGAATGATCATTTTCCTGCAGTCAGAACTTGAGAGGTGTTGAACCTGCCATTTAATGGGGTGCCCTGCCAGAAAAATGAGGATAAGCTGCGATTGCCGAAAAATTGCACCGACATTACCTATGGTGATACGAAGAAGCAATATGACCCAGCTCTTTCAGCCAAGGATCCAGACCAAGAAAACAATAATGAAGGATCAAGACCAGTGATGCAGGTATGAAAATTGTTGCAAGACCCGCGTGGTGCAGAACCACCGTCAGTCAAGTCTGCAGATATTATCATATAGGTCAAACTCTTATGCTAGCCACGACAGGCGACAATCAAATATTTGGTACGGATCCAATACTCACGACAGTGGAACCAGTTAAGATGATTCAGAAACTTCCGCGATAAGCCAGAATCTGTCAGTAAAGCGGTTATAACCCAACTCACTGTTTGGAACCCGAAGGACCTGCATTTAGTGGAGAAACCCAATGCAAGGAGTTAGATCTTGGGTGTCCACTAGAAAAATCTGATCACCACTTCATGAAAGATTGTCAGTGCCGGATGACACACCCAGCGGAAATCACTCTTGGATTTGTGAGACCGACATATATTTTAGTCGTGAGAATCAATCACAGTCAGCTAAGTCAGCAGATCTAAAAAGAAAGTAGAGCCTGTATAAGCATGAACAAGCAAGGTAAGATCTACCAGAATATGGATATATTAAAGCAAACCACCCCAGGGCCAGTCAGATAAAAATTTAGTGGGAACAAAAATAAGAAAAAGGATACCCGAGTTGGAAACGGTTTCCTTAAGTCAGTATCTTCATACTTGTTCCCTGAGCAACCAAATCTCGAGGACGAGATTTCTTTAAGGGGGTAAGGTTTGTAACAGCCTGATTTTTGGCACTTTCTTTTTCTTTGTTTTTCTGAGGTTTTTGCCTGAGATTTCCTTTTTCTGTGGCTTTGTGGTCTGGAAACTGAAGAAGATGAACTCTTCTTTGCTTCCAGAGTGGCTTGTTATACCCAAATCCTTCCCTAGACCTTGTCATTTTCATCCTAGCCCAAATCCCAATAGTCTTTTTATTGGGAATATTCCTTTTCTATTAAAGGAATAACTCAAATTACCCTAGGTTGTGAAGCAACCTTTATTTCCATCACTCCTAAAATTCCCAAATAATTCTCATAAATTTTTTGGGTAATATCTTTCTCAAATATGGTGAAATATTTCATTTGTCATGTTTATCATCATGCTCAAATAATTCATTTCCTATTCTGCCCTAAATGGCACATTGTGAAGCAAGTGTTATTTTACTTTTCCCAATTGACCTAAAACTCCTTGGACACCTTTTCCTGTCCATATAATTTCCACATGCCAAAATGCAACCTCATTTGCCTAGTAATTATTTAATTATGAGTTTCCAAAGTTTCTATCCAGAAAGAAGCTTTGTGAAGGAGGTGCAATCTAGGCATATCCAAATGAGTTGCCATTTTGCATGATCCCTCATATCATCATATCATAGCCCTCCACCAAAGTAGAGCTCATGTCATGCCTCCATGTGAGCTCATCTTCAATTCTTTGATTCTGTCCAAAATCTCCGTTTGTGAAGCAAGTATATTTTATATTGCTCCATTATGGCTGCCAAGTTTTCTAGGCCTTCTATTATCCATATAACCTACCTCCACCCATTTGGGGCATGTTTTATCAAGCCATTATTCCTCTAGAATTTTTCCAAGATTCTGGACAGAAATGATGTTTGTAAAGCAAGTACCATTTTGGATGGTCCATTTGGTATGAGCTTTTTACAGCATATTTATATGTCCATATTGTGAGGATTTGCCAAGTTGCATCCCATTCCATAACACCATGTGAGTGCATCATCCTAATCTAGTTTCTGGACCAGTTTATGTGGTTGTTAAGCAACTACATTAAATCTTGATTCTAATCCTCTCCAAGTTACCAGGGTGAAAGTCCTTCTTACCCTAAACCTACCAGACAACTCCATTTCTTCCAATCCCTTTTCTGTTGCTCAGCAGTTCGCACCCAAGTTTACTACAGTAAACTTCAGAGGGTGATTACCATTCAACCGGAGCTCTTTTCACCAAACTACCACCTCAGTTGCAACCTCCCCTGGATGAGCTACGCACTAGACAACGTTTGCAAATCTTTGGCACCTTCTCCTCGCCAGCTCACGCGGTCACCACCTCTCTGGCATGCCATGGCCGCGTCCAGAATGGCTTCTTGCTCGGGGCCCTCCTCCCCTCGTCGTCTTAGCGCGCGTGAGCATGTCCTGTGTCTTCCTCTCGTCGTCGCCGATCACGTGGACCCCATTTCCCCTCCGTCCGTTTCCTCACCGACGCCCACCGACGCTCGCCGCCGAACGCCCACGGGAGCACAGTGCCCCGACATGTTTTAATGGTGCTCGGCTTCTTCCTCTGCTCTCCGGCGTCGTCTACTCCTCTGTGAGCTCTGAATCACTTCCCCGTCGCCTTCCCCGAGCTCGTGCGCGCGCACGCGTCCGCGGCGACGCCAGCGCGACACCTCGCCCCGCGGCTATATAAGCCCTCCCCCGAGCCCTTTGAGCACACCACTGGCCTCCCCGCACTCCTCTTCCCCTCCCCCCACTTCCCC
>NC_057802.1:411199126-411206358 GCF_018294505.1 Triticum aestivum | reverse complement strand
GGAGACCCTTCCCCTCACCGCCATTCTTGCCGGAGCCCCTCCAGGGCCGTGTCCCTCGAGAACGGCCGCCGCCTTCCGTCCCTGCCTCCTCCCGTCGCTGTGGCCCCGCTCCCTCTCCGGCGCCACTGCTGCTCCAGGCGGGAGCGGCACTCCGTCCCGCGCCGTCCGCTGGCCTCGTCTCGACCGGAAGTGGCCGGAGCCGGCCGGCCCATCGCCGGCGCTGTGCCCTCCCCTGCCTCTCCCATGTTCTGTCGGGGAGGCGAGAGGAAGACGAAGACCCCCGTCCAGCTGGCCAGGCGGGCCCCGCCTCTCCCCGCGGGCCCCACCAGTCAGCCGCACGACATTGACCCCGCCCGGTCCAGCGTGGATAAGTGACGGGCCCCACCCGCGTGGGACCCGCACATCAGCGTCACCCTAGCCGGCCCCGCGTTTGCCTAGCTGGATAAGTGGAAACATATTTGCTGAAATACATTTTCATTAAGGGAAAGCTTATTTTGGTCTTAGTTCGGTCAGAAGTACTTTTTACTTCTGGGAAAGCGTATTTCTGCTTAACTACGGCTATAAATACGTTTTCTCCGCTGAGAAAACGTATTAAACTAAATGTGCTTTCTGTTTTTCCGCTCAGGGGCCTGTTTGTAGAGTTTATCTTACAGATTGGTCCCTGGATTTCAAACGCTTATATCTTTTTGCTCGAGACTCCAAATGAGGTGATTCCAAAGCCCACTTCTTCGTCTCGTCGAGCCCGTTCTGTTGGTTTCATTTTCACTATGGTTTGACACTGTGAAAATGACCTTTTTTCCCTTGCCCGTAAACAGCCCCTCCGAGAGAGAACTGTTTCCAGCAAATCTTTCCGCGACTTCACCGCACTGCTCCCCGATGCCTTCTTCACCCCCAGGCAAGCCACAATACCCACTTGCATGATATTCATGCAGTAGCCATGGTTTTCAACTTGAATATTTATTAAATGATTGCTTGTTTAAAATATGGTTATCGTTGTTTCGGTAATGCTTCTGGGTTAGTGCTTACTTGCTTGCTATGTTGGTATGCACCTGGTTAGAATGCCTTGCTAGTTGCTAGTATTACTTTCATATTGCCATGCTTGATAGTAGTACATGTTGGGTTGGTCATGTTCTTCGGTGCATGACTAACGTCGGTTATCGAGTATTGTTAATATGCGTTGTTTCCTTTGTTGTTAGTTGGTTAAGTGTTACTCGGTAATGTTATTGATGAGTTCTTGCATGGTATTTATGGTTGATGCTAGTGGTCATGTTATACCATGAGTAGTGTTGCACTTGTAATATTTATGCTCGTCATTATGCCATGTTCAGTTTGAGATTATTTCATATGATGGATAGTTATGTTGCATCCCGTGCTTATGTTGATATCATGCTCATGCTTTGTATATGCATCATGTTATTTTATCATGGCTAAGCATATTGCATTCAAGTTTAACCGGATTAAATTGAACTTGAACAACTGTTGGCTGAGTCATGCTGCCACCATATCAAAACTGACCAGTGCAACCACGCTTACCTTATGGGGAGGTCCTAACTGGGTCTATTGTCGTGCCTCTCGCCAGTGCCTCCAACTAGGGAAGGTTATGGGCGTGCGTACCCTGGTTAGGTAAGCAGACATAACCTTGTGTGCCCGTTGTTGTTATTTTTATGGATCCGGTCCCCGTGAGGGACGTTTGGCCACGACGGTGGTCGTTGTGTCTTTGGTAGACACGGGGCCACCCAGGACTAGCCCAGTTGGGAGTGGGTCGGAGTGGCCGGGAGAGTGTCATGGCAGTAGATCGGTTTTGTTGGAACGCCGTTGGTCCACCCGAATGGGAGTGCGAGGCCATGGGTTCCGTGGTGTGGGTACAGTGTACTAACATCTGCAGAGTGTATATTAAATCTATCGATAGCCGCGCCCGCGGATAAGGGCCCAGTTCGTGTCGGTCCCACCGTGAGTCAACAGTATTAATAATAATAACTTGATTAATAACAACCCCAGTTTGATGAGGAGACAAGTTGGTTGTGATCGCCGGAAAGATCACCGTTTGAGACCAAGTGTTGGTCATGGTTATGATCGCCGGAATGATCACCGTGATATCGAGGATACCGAGTTGTTGGATATTCGTGATGTTGTGCGAGAATCATGGGTAAAGATCAAGCTCCTTGTGGTCATTTAATGATTACTACGGTATTGTTTATACCAAGCTTGATTTGATCCTGAGATAATCGTGTGATGTCCGAGGTTGGTAAGTGATGCATGTGATGGGTACCCGAGCAGAATAGATGGTGCATGTAGTGTCATCATGTTGCATGCTAGTATCGTCAGATTTATATGTATATGCCATGCTCATATTGTTCTAGCAGTATTATGTTCATGTTGTTCGTGCCATGATGACCTCATGACAATTCCTGCTTAACCTGTAATTGCCATGCTGTTGTTTGTCTTGAATGCTTCTGGTTAATTGTGAGCTTGCAAGTACATTCAATGTACTGACCTGGCGTGTCATGCCAGCTTGCAGGTCGTGCCTGGAGTGCTTGCTTGTTTGGTGTTGTTCCTGTGTTCGCGAGCTAGGATAAGCGTTCCAGCCACAGTCCCTGCGGAGTCGAGTTCACCACCGTTGTCGTTGTTCCGCTGCCAGTAGTTTTTCCGCTGCTTCGAGTTGTTCTGCTGCTTGCATAGAGCAACTGGGGATGGCGTAGTGTCGCCGTGCCGATGTTATTCATTGTAATATTGGAGACCTTGTATTCATATTCGTGTAATAATAGTAAGCTGGTTTGTTCTATGCTAAGCAGTGTCGTATTCCAGAAGACTTCTCCGCGATCTCTGGGCTGGAATACGTGGCGTTCCGGTTTTCTCTGAGCCGGGGTGCCACATGTAGAAACAATGGGCCTCCTAAGGGCTGTAGAAACGATGTGCCTTCTATGGGTCGTAGCATCAATGGGCCTTCTATGGGCCGTATGATCGATCGGCCAAACATGGGCCAATAACAGACCGCATTATGGGCCATAAATGGGCTAGATTTGGAATCGTCTGTTCGTGGGCCAACCATAACGGGGCATCGTCAATCTGCCGTATTTGATGACGCTACGAAAACGGCCCAACCGATTAACGGGCCGCAAACGGGCAGATTGTAACCATGGGCTGAATTTGGCCCACACGTAGAAAAGGCCAGTAACGGGCGTAACCGAATGCTGGAAATAAGCCTAAGAATAAATGGGCGCTGAGAAGGCCGAAAGATAACACGGGTTGGAAACGGCCCAATGGAATAATGGGTTGTTAATGGGTATAAAGCGTTACACTGTTCATTGCGGGCCAGATTCACCACGGGCCTTTAATGGGCCAAGATTTAAAAATGCCCTCGTATGGGCTGAAAGACATCATGGGCCATAGATGGGCCGGAAGTTACAACGGGCTGGAATCATATTGGACGGCCCAGATGAAGCTACTGGGCTTAATTCCGGTAGGTCGTAACGGGCCGTGAGTTAGCGGGCCGTAAATGGGCTATATACGAACAGGCCGTTAACAGGCTCTCCGTGGGCCGGCCCGTTACCGTTTGACAAAGTCAAACGGGCCAGCCTTTTCATTGAAATGGGCCTCTGTTGGGCCATGCCACGTGTCAGCGTATCATAGGCGCCTCCTGTCCAATGAATGGATGACATCCTGTCCCAACGGTGAGCCAACACGTGTTTCCTCCGGCCAATGACAATTTTACACGTGGAAAATCCTCATTGGTCTGGGCTGTTAACGGGTTATCGGATCCAAAACCGGACTCGATAGCTTAATGGCGACCCGTTACGGTGGATGCCACGTGTCGGTCACCCTTGACGAAAGCACTTCTATGACGCGCGATTTATCATCATGGAAGTGGACACTTCCGTGATGATAATTTTGGTAATGTCATGGAACACTTATACGACAGCACATGTATGACTATCTTGATTCTGTCATAAAACCGTCATGGATGTACATGCATGACAGAAAACGTGACCTGCTGTGACAAACACGTATCATCACGGAAGTGTCTTTTTTTGTAGTGGAAAGAATACAGGCGAAGATAATGAACGAGAATGAACACAGAATAGAATGATCAAGTAATCTATCAGCATAGAGCACGAATAATAACTACTGAAGGAAATGTAGTAGAGTAGATAAAACCAGTGGTGCTCGATGGCAATAGAGGAGTTTGGTAGACCAGTTCACCCTTCTGCCAAAGGGCTACTTCTAGTTAGAGGGGATGTGATTTAACACTGAAGATAAACTCTGTTCACCCTATTCTCCTTCAACACAGAACTGACTAGACTCAAGTTGATTTCACTCGTGGTAGATCCTCGTAGGCGATCTCCAAACCTTCGGTCGACCTTCGCGAACCACAATCACTCTTGGTTGCTGAAGATCAGGCTTAGTGAAGACAACAACTCTTCAACACTCGAAGCCGAAACGTATCCGTCTAGAGAGTGCGCATCTCTCAAGAGTAATAGGTACAAGAACTCTCACTCGGAACTACTGTGATGCTAAACCACTGTCTAAGTTTGGGCTCTTGGTTTTTTTTCTCTGGGTGGATCTTAAACTCAAATCGCTCGGAGAGGGGTTGCTCAAATCAATCTTCTCAGAAATCTCAAGCGGAGCAGCCAACGGACAGTGCTGGAGCGGGGTGGCTATTTATAGCCGCAGCCTTCCCAGATGGGAAATGATCAAATCAGACATCGGGCTCAGCCAATGGCTGAGCAACACGACTCCAACGATCGGATTTGAGCACAACGGTAACATTTCTTGCGGAAGCAAGAAATGGTAACTCCTCGGCCCGAGGCAAATCTCTTGCAGCTAAGAAGATCATAGTCTCTTGTTGGCAAGTATTTGCTCGGAGCACAAAGAGATTTCTCTCGCATCTTTCATAGGTTATGGCTAAGCATCACAGCGGATCTAAGCATCGAGAACCTATACCCCTCTTTATAGTACGGAGGTCCTATGACTTGAAAGAATGAAAGAAGAACAACAAAATGAATACTACGTCTTCACTTTGTCTTCGACTTCCATCGCTGCAGTCAATTTCTTCGGACAACAGTACCGAATCAAAAGCTTTACTTCAGCAGTAAATTTTCGAGGGGCCGATTTCTTCACATCAATCTTTTGGACTCTATCACTTCAACAAATATAGCTCGTTCTTCTTTGCAGCGCAGATGTACTTCGATGAAGTTCCGTGAACTCAGCACCAAAGACAACATTCTCTTTGGTTATGTATGGACTTTTTCTCTCTGTATGCACTAGCAAACAAATCAGTCCATACCTGTTTCTTTCAACAATCTCCAAAACACAAGGTGGGCAGATATTGCACAAACAAGTTGATACAACAACTAGAACTGGTCCACCAAATCTCTGTGTCTTCACCAAGCCTACCTGGTTTCAAATTCCTCACCTCTTTACCTTCACGTTATTCCGCCGCTGAGGAATTTGTGATCTACCTTATGAAGAATTTGAACTGAAGACTTTCATCAGTGTTGTAGTTCATTTCTTCAGTTCATCTTCCTCATTCTTGTATGTGTATATGATTACATGATCTTCATATGTATGTATCTTGTATGCATGCTTTCTATTTCTGTGATGACTTAGTTCCCTCGCATTTCTATTTCTTCACTCTGATCTTCGTCAAATTCTCAGAGTTTGACAATTTTCTAAAAATCTCCCATTCACCCCCCCTCAGGGAGTAAACCTACGCTTTCAAGAGCGCTTGAGCCATCCTTGTTCCCTTTAAAGGGCTTCTTCTTGGGTCCGGCCCGTAAGCTGCTGAACCCTGCATTGACTGTTGGGTCCTTGGCATCGCTGCCGCTATTCTTATTCTAGCACTTATTTCTGTTGCGCCTGGATTTGTCATTCCCGTCGTTTGCTTTCGAGGTGCCAGAGTCGCTCATGTGACAGCTGCAGGCCAGCCAACTATTGATATGTCCATTTAGCATCATGTTTTCTTACTATTATTTATGATGTTGTTTGTGACGCCCGTATACTTAAGCTACAGTGAACCTCTGCTAATGATGCCACGTCACCTCGATTACTGTTGCTAATCTCGCGTTAGTTCGAAACCGATTCGAATTCAAATTAAAAATTAGGCAACAATAAAAGTTTTCAAATAATGAAACTAAAATGTTCGGGTTGTCCCAAATAATTCATAAGTAATATTGGTGAATAAACCAAGTCTTTATAAAAGGTTTAAATGCACTAAACTAAACAAAACAGTAGCAAATATAATTTAAATGCTTTTAAAATAGTAAACAAATGTTAAACTAGTTTATTTAGTCACCAAACTTTTTTAAGGCAGTGGGTTATTCTGAGACATTAATTTAGGAGCTATTGTCATATTTTACTAAACTGAAAATAAAGTATAACTAAAATAAAACAGAAAAGAATAAATAAAAGGAAAAGAACAAATAAAAAAAAGACAAAAGAAATTAAAAGCCCCCCACTGGGCCTCGGCCCAGCAGGCTACAGGGCCGCCAGGCCGGCCCAACCGCGCCGGCTACTACTCCCCTCGGGCGCCAGAAACCCTAGCTCCTCTCCCCCACTACCCCACGACCCCCACTCTCTCTCGCTTGCTCCCCCACTTCCCCCCGGTTTCTGGATCGGGGCAAACCACCCCGACCCCATCGTCCCTGACGCCGCCGCCCCACACCTTCGCCGCCTCGTCCCGCCACTGCATCACCGGATCGCTTCCTCCTCCCCCTCCCCGCTGGACTCCCTCTGCCTCCTCCCGATCTAGATCGGGGAATCTGCCCCGACGCCGTTGCTGCTCGTCGGCGCCACATCGCCGCTGCCACGTCGTCGACACCCGACCCCGACTCCTCCCCGAGCACACCTCGCTCAACTACAGGGCTCAGTGAGCCCCGGTCTCCTCTTTCCCTTTCGCTCGCCGTATGCCCCGACCACGCTCTCTGTGCACGACCGCGCTGGGCCGCGCACCGCGCCTAGGCACGCACTGCGCCTGCCTGCGCCTCCTCTAACTGTCGTGGCCTGCCGCCCCCCTTGCACACCCCGCGCTGTCCCGCGTCGTTTCCTCCCTCTCTCTACTCTGTGCCGCGCCGACCGTTGCCACACGCGCCCGCACCTCGCCACCGGTCCGTCCGCGCCGTCCCGAACCTCGCGCCCATCCTCGCATCACCCGCCGCTGCGGCGCGCCCCGCTGCTGCCCTCCCGGCCATGCGCCCACGTGTTGGCCTCGCCGACCTCGCCCACCGCGCGCAGCC
>NC_057802.1:411189096-411198545 GCF_018294505.1 Triticum aestivum | reverse complement strand
GGCCATCCCTCTGTTGCCTCCCCTGGCCGCCGGCGCCGGCGTACGCCGTGCGTTCCCAGCGCCCCTCGGGCGTGCGCCCAATCGGGCAGCGCCCGTTCGCGTGCGCCCGTTTGGCCCTATGGGCCAATGACATGTGGGGCCCAGCCCCTGCAACGTCTAAAAAAGAGAATAAATAAATAATAAATAAATAAATAATAAATAAATAAATAAGTAAATATAAATATTAATCAATTAATTAAGTAACTAATTAATCATGTTTAATTAACTTAATTAATTGTGTTTAATGAACCTAATCAATTAACTAAACTAGTTAAACCTGTTTAGTTAGCGTTAGTCAATGACAGGTGGGTCCCACTGGACCCACAGGACAGGTTTGACCCTGGTCAGCTGGGTTTGACCTACTGACGACATGGTGATGTCATGCTGACATCACCTTTCACTGTTGTGGATAATGTTCAGTTTAAGTAATTAAATAAATTTTGAAAATGCCTAAAACTTTGATAAATCATAGAAAATAAACCATAACTCGGATGGAAAAACTTTGTACATGAAAGTTGCTCAGAACGACGAGACGAATCCGAATACGCGGCCCGTTCACCCGCCACACATCCCTAGCATGGCGAACCTGCAACATTTCACCTCCGGTTCGTCTGTCCGAAAACGCGAAACACCGGGGATACTTTCCCGGATGTTGCCCCCTTTGTCGGTATCACCTCCTACCGTGTTGGGGCACACCTAGCACCGCACATTGTCTTGTCATGCACCGTCGTGCTTATGTTTGCATTATATTTATTGTTTCTTCCCCCTCTTCTCTCGTTAGACACCTAGACCGACGCCGCTGCTACCCAGTACCACTATGGTGTTGATGACCCCTCCTTGCCAGAGCAACCAGGCAAGGCCCCCCCTTGATCACTAGATATCGCCTATTCCTTCTCTCTACTGCTTGCATTAGAGTAGTGTAGCATGTTACTGCTTTCGGTTAATCCTATTCTGCTGCATAGCCTGTCATTGTTGCTATAGTTGTTACCTTACCTGCAATCCTAAATGCTTAGTATAGGATGCTAGTATTCCATCAGTGGCCCTACACTCTTGTTCGTCTGCCATGCTATACTACCGGGCCATGATCACTTCGGGAGGTGATCACGGGAATATGCTATATACTTTATACTGTTACATTACTTATGATACTGTTCGGAGATGGGGGCTGAAGGGGCAGGTGGCTCCATCCCGGTAGAGGTGGGCATGGGTTCCCGACGGCCCTCAAGTGTTACTTTGTGGCGGAGCGACAGGGCAGGTTGAGACCACCTAGGAGAGAGGTGGGCCTGGCCCTGGTCGGCGTTCGCGGATACTTCAATTAACACGCTTAACGAGATCTTGGTATTTGATCTGAGTCTGGCCACTGGCCTATACGCACTAACCAACTACGCGGGAACAGTTATGGGCACTCGATGTCGTGGTATCAGCCGAAGCCTTCGTGATGTCAGCGACTGAGCGGCGCGCGCCGGATTGGACTGGAACGCCTGCTAGGCTAGGTCTGCTTCCGGCCGCGTACGCAACGTGCAGGTGTGCAATGGGCGATGGGCCCAGACCTCTGCACGCATAGGATTTAGACCGGCGTGCTGACCTCTCTGTTGTGCCTAGGTGGGGCTGCGACGTGTTGATCTTCCGCGGCCGGGCATGACCCAGAAAAGTGTGTCCGGCCAAATGGGATCGAGCGTGTTGGGTTATGTGGTGCACCCCTGCAGGGAAGTTTATCTATTCGAATAGCCGTGATCTTCGGTAACAGGACGACTTGGAGTTGTACCTTGACCTTATGACAACTAGAACCGGATACTTAATAAAACACACCCTCCCAAGTTCCAGATATAACCCGGTGACCGCTCTCTAACAGGGCGACGAGGAGGGGATCGCCGGGTAGGTTTATGCTATACGATGCTACTTGGTGAACTTACCATCTACTCTCTGTCGAGAATCGTAGCATAATTTTAAAATTTTCCTACGTCCACCAAGATGCATCTATGGAGTATACTAGCAACGAGGGGAAGGGAGTGCATCTACATACCCTTGTAGATCGCGAGCGGAAGCGTTCCAATGAACGTGGATGACGGAGTCGTACTCGCCGTGATCCAAATCACCGATGACCGAGTGCCGAACGGACGGCACCTCCGTGTTCAACACACGTACGGTGCAGCGACGTATCCTCCTTCTTGATCTAGCAAGGGGGAAGGAGAGGTTGATGGAGATCCAACAGCACGACGGCGTGGTGGTGGATGTAGCGGGTCTCCGGCAGGGCTTCGCCGAGCTTCTGCGAGAGAGAGAGAGGTGTTGCAGGGGAGGAGGGAGGCGCCCAAGGCTGTAGGTTGCTGCCCTCCCTCCCCCCCTTTATATAGGCCCCCTAGGGGGGGGCGCCGGCCCTAGAGATGAGATCTAATGGGGGGGGCGGCCACAAGGGGGGAAGGGGTTGCCTTGCCCCCCAAGGCAAGGGGGAACTCCCCCCTAGGGTTCCCAACCCTAGGCGCATGGGGGGAGGCCCAAGGGGGGCGCCCCAGCCCACTAAGGGCTGGTTCCCTTCCACTTTCAGCCCACGGGGCCCTCCGGGATAGGTGGCCCCACCCGGTGGACCCCCGGAACCCTTCCGGTGGTCCCGGTACAATACCGGTAACCCCCGAAACTTTCCCGGTGGCCGAAATTGGACTTCCTATATATAATTCTTCACCTCCGGACCATTCCGGAACCTCTCGTGACGTCCGGGATCTCATCCGGGACTCCGAACAACTTTCGGGTTTCCGCATACATATGTCTCTACAACCCTAGCGTCACCGAACCTTAAGTGTGTAGACCCTACGGGTTCGGGAGACATGCAGACATGACCGAGACGCCTCTCCGGTCAATAACCAACAGCGGGATCTGGATACCCATGTTGGCTCCCACATGTTCCACGATGATCTCATCGGATGAACCACGGTGTCGAGGATTCAATCAATCCGTATGCAATTCCCTTTGTCAATCGGTATGTTACTTGCCCGAGATTCGATCGTCGGTATCCCAATACCTTGTTCAATCTTGTTACCGGCAAGTCTCTTTACCTACCGCAATGCATGATCCCGTGACTAACGCCTTAGTCACATTGAGCTCATTATGATGATGCATTACCGAGTGGGCCCAGAGATACCTCTCCGTCACACGGAGTGACAAATCCCAGTCTCGATCCGTGCCAACCCAACAGACACTTTCGGAGATACCCGTAATGCACCTTTATAGTCACCCAGTTACGTTGTGACGTTTGGCACACCCAAAGCACTCCTACGGTATCCGGGAGTTGCACGATCTCATGGTCTAAGGAAAAGATACTTGACATTGGAAAAGCTCTAGCAAACGAAACTACACGATCTTTTATGCTATGCTTAGGATTGGGTCTTGTCCATCACATCATTCTCCTAATGATGTGATCCCGTTATCAATGACATCCAATGTCCATAGTCAGGAAACCATGACTATCTGTTGATCAACGAGCTAGTCAACTAGAGGCTTACTAGGGACACTTTGTGGTCTATGTATTCACACATGTATTACGATTTCCAGACAATACAATTATAGCATGAATAATAGACTATTATCATGAACAAAGAAATATAATAATAACCAATTATTATTGCCTCTAGGGCATATTTCCAACAGTCTCCCACTTGCACTAGAGTCAATAATCTAGTTACATTGTGATGAATCGAATACCCATTGCGTCCTGGTGTTGATCATGTTTTGCCCTAGGGAGAGGTTTAGTCAACGGATCTGCTACATTCAGGTCCGTATGTACTTTACAAATATCTATGTCTCCATTTTGAACACTTTCACGAATGGAGTTGAAGCGACGCTTGATATGCCTGGTCTTCCTGTGAAACCTGGGCTCCTTTGCAAGGGCAATAGCTCCAGTGTTGTCACAGAAGAGAGTCATCGGGCCCGACGCTTTGGGAATCACCCCTAGGTCGGTAATGAACTCCTTCATCAAGACTGCTTCCTGTGCTGCCTCCGAGGCTGCCATGTACTCCGCTTCACATGTAGATCCCGCCACGACGCTTTGCTTGCAACTGCACCAGCTTACTGCTCCTCCATTCAAAATATACACGTATCCGGTGTGTGACTTCGAGTCATCCAGATCTGTGTCGAAGCTAGCGTCGACGTAACCCTTTACGACGAGCTCTTCGTCACCTCCATAAACGAGAAACATATCCTTAGTCCTCTTCAGGTACTTCAGGATATTCTTGACCGCTGTCCAGTGTTCCATGCCGGGATTACTTTGGTACCTTCCTACCCAACTTACGGCAAGGTTTACATCAGGTCTGGTACACAGCATGGCATACATAATAGACCCTATGGCCGAGGCATAGGGGATGACACTCATCTTTTCTCTATCTTCTGCCGTGGTCGGGCATTGAGCCGTGCTCAACTGCACACCTTGCAATACAGGCAAGAACCCCTTCTTGGACTGATCCATATTGAACTTCTTCAATATCTTGTCAAGGTATGTACTCTGTGAAAGACCAATGAGGCGTCTTGATCTATCCCTATAGATCTTGATGCCTAATATATAAGCAGCTTCTCCAAGGTCCTTCATTGAAAAACACTTATTCAAATAGGCCTTTATACTTTCCAAGAATTCTATATCATTTCCCATCAATAATATGTCATCCACATATAATATGAGAAATGCTACAGAGCTCCCACTCACTTTCTTGTAAACACAGACTTCTCCATAAGTCTGTGTAAACCCAAACGCTTTGATCATCTCATCAAAGCGAATGTTCCAACTCCGAGATGCTTGCACCAGCCCATAAAGTGAGCGTTGGAGCTTGCATACTTTGTTAGCATTCTTAGGATCGACAAAACCTTCCGGCTGCATCATATACAACTCTTCCTTAAGGAAGCCGTTAAGGAATGCCGTTTTGACATCCATCTGCCATATCTCATAATCATAGTATGTGGCAATTGCTAACATGATTCGGACGGACTTCAGCTTCGCTACGGGTGAGAAAGTCTCATCGTAGTCAACCCCTTGAACTTGTCGATAACCCTTAGCAACAAGTCGAGCTTTGTAGATGGTCACATTACCATCTGCGTCCGTCTTCTTCTTAAAGATCCATTTGTTTTCTATGGCTCGCCGCTCATCGGGCAAGTCAGTCAAAGTCCATACTTTGTTTTCATACATGGATTCTATCTCGGATTTCATGGCTTCTAGCCATTTGTCGGAATCCGGGCCCGCCATCGCTTCTTCATAGTTCGAAGGTTCACCGTTGTCTAACAACATGATTTCCAGGACAGGGTTGCCGTACCACTCTGGTGCGGAACGTGTCCTTGTGGACCTACGAAGTTCAGTAACTTGATCCGAAGCTTCATGATCATCATCATTAACTTCCTCCCTAGTCGGTGTAGGCACCACAGGAACATTTTCCCGCGCCGCGCTACTTTCCGGTTCGGAAGGGGTGACTATCACCTCATCAAGTTCCACTTTCCTCCCACTCAATTCTTTCGAGAGAAACTCCTTCTCCAGAAAGGACCCATTCTTGGCAACGAAGATCTTGCCTTCGGATCTGAGGTAGAAGGTATACCCAATAGTTTCCTTAGGGTATCCTATGAAGACGCATTTTTCTGATTTGGGTTCGAGCTTTTCAGGTTGAAGTTTCTTGACATAAGCATCGCATCCCCAAACTTTTAGAAACGACAGCTTAGGTTTCTTCCCAAACCATAATTCATACGGTGTCGTCTCAACGGATTTCGACGGAGCCCTATTTAAAGTGAATGCGGCAGTCTCTAAAGCATAACCCCAAAATGAGAGCGGTAAATCGGTAAGAGACATCATAGATCGCACCATATCCAATAGAGTGCGATTACGACGTTCGGACACACCATTTCTCTGAGGTGTTCCAGGCGGCGTGAGTTGTGAAACTATTCCACATTTCCTTAAGTGTGCACCAAACTCGTGACTTAAATATTCTCCACCACGATCTGATCGTAGGAATTTTATTTTCCTGTCACGTTGATTCTCAACTTCACTCTGAAATTCCTTGAACTTTTCAAAGGTTTCAGACTTGTGTTTCATTAGGTAGACATACCCATATCTACTTAAATCATCAGTGAGAGTGAGAACATAACGATATCCTCCGCGAGCCTCAACACTCATTGGACCACACACATCGGTATGTATGATTTCCAATAAGTTGGTTGCTCGCTCCATTGTTCCGGAGAACGGAGTCTTGGTCATCTTACCCATGAGGCATGGTTCGCACGTGTCAAATGATTCGTAATCAAGAGACTCCAAAAGTCCATCTGCATGGAGCTTCTTCATGCGCTTGACACCAATGTGACCAAGGCGGCAGTGCCACAAGTATGTGGGACTATCGTTATCAACTTTACATCTTTTGGTATTCACACTATGAACATGTGTAACATCACGTTCGAGATTCATCAAAAATAAACCATTGACCAGTGGGGCGTGACCATAAAACATATCTCTCAAATAAATAGAACAACCATTATTCTCAGATTTAAATGAGTAGCCATCTCGAATTAAACGAGATCCAGATACAATGTTCATGCTCAAAGCTGGCACTAAATAACAATTATTGAGGTTTAAAACTAATCCCATGGGTAGATGCAGAGGTAGCGTGCCAACGGCGATCACATCGACCTTGGAACCATTCCCGACGCGCATCGTCACCTCGTCCTTTGCCAGTCTCCGTTTATTCCGTAGTTCCTGCTTTGAGTTACAAATATGAGCAACCGCACCGGTATCAAATACCTAGGAGCTACTACGAGTACTGGTAAGGTACACATCAATTACTTGTATATCACATATACCTTGGGTGTTGCCGGCCTTCTTCTTGTCCGCTAAATATTTGGGGCAGTTCCGCTTCCAGTGACCACTTCCCTAGCAATAAAAGCACTCAGTCTCGGGCTTGGGTCCATTCTTTGACTTCTTCCCGGTAACTGGCTTACCGGGCGCGGCAACTCCCTTGCCGTCCTTCTTGAAGTTCTTCTTACCCTTGCCCTTCTTGAACTTAGTGGTTTTATTCACCATCAACACTTGATGTTCTTTTCTGATCTCTACCTCAGCTGATTTCAGCATTGAATATACCTCAGGAATGGTCTTTTCCATCCCCTGCATATTGAAGTTCATCACAAAGCTCTTGTAGCTTGGTGGAAGCGACTGGAGGATTCTGTCAACGACCACGTCATCCGGGAGATTAACTCCCAGCTGAGACAAGCGGTTGTGCAACCCAGACATTCTGAGTATATGCTCACTAACAGAACTGTTCTCCTCCATTTTACAGCTGAAGAACTTGTCGGAGACATCATATCTCTCGACCCGGGCATGAGCTTGAAAACCCAGTTTCAGCTCCTCGAACATCTCATATGCTCCATGTTTCTCAAAATGCTTTTGGAGACCCGGTTCTAAGCTGTAAAGCATGCCGCATTGAACGAGGGAGTAATCATCAGCACGCTGCTGCCAAGCGTTCATAACGTCTTGGTTCTCAGGGATTGGTGCTTCACCTAGCGGTGCTTCTAAGACATAATCTTTCTTGGCTGCTATGAGGATGATCCTCAGGTTCCGGACCCAGTCCGTATAGTTGCTGCCATCATCTTTCAGCTTGGTTTTCTCTAGGAACGCGTTGAAATTGAGGACAACGTGGGCCATTTGATCTACAATACATAGTGTAAAGATTTTAGACTAAGTTCATGATAATTAAGTTCATCTAATCAAATTTTTAATGAACTCCCACTCAGATAGACATCCCTCTAGTCATCTAAGTGAAACATGATCCGAATTCAACTAGGCCGTGTCCGATCATCACGTGAGACGGACTAGTCAAGATCGGTGAACATCTCCATGTTGATCGTATCTTCTATACGACTCATGCTCGACCTTTCGGTCCTCCGTGTTCCGAGGCCATGTCTGTACATGCTAGGCTCGTCAAGTCAACCTAAGTGTATTGCATGTGTTCCGAGGCCATGTCTGTACATGCTAGGCTCGTCAACACCCGTTGTATTCGAACGTTAGAATCTATCACACCCGATCATCACGTGGTGCTTCGAAACAACGAACCTTTGCAACGGTGCACAGTTAGGGTGAACACTTTCTTGAAATTATAATAAGGGATCACCTTACTTACTACCGTCGTTCTAAGCAAATAAGATGCAAAAACATGATAAACATCACATGCAATCAAATAGTGACATGATATGGCCAATATCATCATGCTCCTTTGATCTCCATCTTCGGGGCACCATGATCATCTTCGTCACCGGCATGACACCATGATCTCCATCATCATGATCTCCATCATTGTGTCTTCATGAAGTCGTCACGCCAACGATTACTTCTACTTGTATGGCTAACGCGTTTAGCAACAAAGTAAAGTAAATTACATGGCGTTATTCAATGACACGCAGGTCATGCAAAATAATAAAGACAACTCCTATGGCTCCTGCCGGTTGTCATACTCATCGACATGCAAGTCGTGATTCCTATTACAAGAATATGATCAATCTCATACATCACATATATCATTCATCACATCTTCTGGCCATATCACATCACATAGCACTTGCTGCAAAAACAAGTTAGACGTCCTCTAATTGTTGTTGCAAGTTTTTACGTGGTTTGTAGGTTTCTAGCAAGAACGTTTTCTTACCTACGTATGACCACAACGTGATTTGCCAATTTCTATTTACCCTTCATAAGGACCCTTTTCATCAAATCCGTTCCGACTAAAGTAGGAGAGACAGACACCCGCTAGCCACCTTATGCAACTAGTGCATGTCAGTCGGTGGAACCAGTCTCACATAAGTGTACGTGTAAGGTCGGTCCGGGCCGCTTCATCCTACAATGCCGCCGAAACAAGAAACGACTAGTAGCGGCAAGAAGAATTGGCAAACTCAACGCCCACAACTGCTTTGTGTTCTACTCGTGCATAGTAACTACGCATAGGCCTGGCTCATGATGCCACTGTCGAGAATCGTAGCATAATTTTAAAATTTTCCTACGTCCACCAAGATGCATCTATGGAGTATACTAGCAACGAGGGGAAGGGAGTGCATCTACATACCCTTGTAGATCGCGAGCGGAAGCATTCCAATGAACGTGGATGACGGAGTCGTACTCGCCGTGATCCAAATCACCGATGACCGAGTGCCGAACGGACGGCACCTCCGCGTTCAACACACGTACGGTGCAGCGACGTCTCCTCCTTCTTGATCCAGCAAGGGGGAAGGAGAGGTTGATGGAGATCCAACAGCACGACGGCGTGGTGGTGGATGTAGCGGGTCTCCGGCAGGGCTTCGCCGAGCTTCTGCGAGAGAGAGAGAGAGGTGTTGCAGGGGAGGAGGGAGGCGCCCAAGGCTGTAGGTTGCTGCCCTCCCTCCCCCCTTTATATAGGCCCCCTGGGGGGGCGCCG
>NC_057802.1:411182347-411189085 GCF_018294505.1 Triticum aestivum | reverse complement strand
AAGGGGGGAAGGGGTTGCCTTGCCCCCCAAGGCAAGGGGGAAGCTCCCCCTAGGGTTCCCAACCCTAGGCGCATGGGGGGAGGCCCAAGGGGGGCGCCCCAGCCCACTAAGGGCTGGTTCCCTTCCACTTTCAGCCCACGGGGCCCTCCGGGATAGGTGGCCCCACCCGATGGACCCCCGGGACCCTTCCGGTGGTCCCGGTACAATACCGGTAACCCCCGAAACTTTCCCGGTGGCCGAAACTGGACTTCCTATATATAATTCTTCACCTCCGGACCATTCCAGAACCTCTCGTGACGTCCGGGATCTCATCCGGGACTCCGAACAACTTTCGGGTTTCCGCATACATATGTCTCTACAACCCTAGCGTCACCGAACCTTAAGTGTGTAGACCCTACGGGTTCGGGAGACATGCAGACATGACCGAGACGCCTCTCCGGTCAATAACCAACAGCGGGATCTGGATACCCATGTTGGCTCCCACATGTTCCACGATGATCTCATCAGATGAACCACGGTGTCGAGGATTCAATCAATCCGTATGCAATTCCCTTTGTCAATCGGTATGTTACTTGCCCGAGATTCGATCGTCGGTATCCCAATACCTTGTTCAATCTCGTTACCGGCAAGTCTTTTTACTCGTACCGCAATGCATGATCCCGTGACTAGCCTTAGTCACATTGAGCTCATTATGATGATGCATTACCGAGTGGGCCCAGAGATACCTCTCCGTCACACGGAGTGACAAATCCCAGTCTCGATCCGTGCCAACCCAACAGACACTTTCGGAGATACCCGTAATGCACCTTTATAGTCACCCAGTTACGTTGTGACGTTTGGCACACCCAAAGCACTCCTACGGTATCCGGGAGTTGCACGATCTCATGGTCTAAGGAAAAGATACTTGACATTGGAAAAGCTCTAGCAAACGAAACTACACGATCTTTTATGCTATGCTTAGGATTGGGTCTTGTCCATCACAACATTCTCCTAATGATGTGATCCCGTTATCAATGACATCCAATGTCCATAGTCAGGAAACCATGACTATCTGTTGATCAACGAGCTAGTCAACTAGAGGCTTACTAGGGACACTTTGTGGTCTATGTATTCACACATGTATTACGATTTCCGGACAATACAATTATAGCATGAATAATAGACTATTATCATGAACAAAGAAATATAATAATAACCATTTATTATTGCCTCTAGGGCATATTTCCAACACTCTCTTCTACATGCTGCAAGATGGAGGTGGCCTGAAGCGTAGTCTTCGACAGGATTAGCTATCCCCCTCTTATTCTGGCATTCTGCAGTTCAGTCCACCGATATGGCCCCTTTACACATATACCCATGCATATGTAGTGTAGATCCTTGCTTGCGAGTACTTTGGATGAGTACTCACGGTTGCTTTTCTCCCTCTTTTCCCCTTTCCTTTCTACCTGGTTGTCGCAACCAGATGCTGGAGCCCAGGAGCCAGACGCCACCGTCGACGACGACTCCTACTACACTGGAGGTGCCTACTACGTGCAGGCCGCTAACAACGACCAGGAGTAGTTTAGGAGGATCCCAGGCAGGAGGCATGCGCCTCTTTCGATCTGTATCCCAGTTTGTGCTAGCCATCTTATGGCAACTTGTTTAACTTATATCTGTACCCAGATATTTTTGCTTCCGCTGACTCATCTATGATCGAGCACTTGTATTCGAGCCCTCGAGGCCCCTGGCTTGTATTATGATGCTTGTATGACTTATTTATGTTTTTAGAGTTGTGTTGTGATATCTTCCTGTGAGTCCCTGATCTTGATCGTACACGTTTGCGTGCATGATTAGTGTACGATTAAATCGGGGGTGTCACAAGTTGGTATCAGAGCCGACTTCCTGTAGGAATCCCCCTTCCACACTCCCTGGACGAAGTTGAGTCTAGTCATTGAAAAAGTCTTTATTAACATGGTTGTGCGGCTTATGGGCCCACGTCGCCATTGGGTGGTATTAGGATCTTTTATTCCTCGTCTTTACTCTGGGATTCTGATCTCTCCTCTACTCGGGTTAAATGATTTTTCTAATTCTAACACTAGGTTCTCGTAACTACTTCCTCCCGGAGAGCCACTCGATACAGATGATCGCTTGATGCACCAGAAGATTCCGAAGTTACTCTTTGATGTTCCCTCGATACTTTGTGTCATCGCTTTTGCAATTCCCTTCCATCGATAAACCCCAGTGGATAACCAAGTACACTTGCCATTCATACAATCATTCCCCGTTGATCTTGTTATTACAAGATACCCCGAAATTCTCTCTAATGTTCCGAGAATACTTTGTGCCTACTGCCTTGCAGTTCTTTGCCACATGAATACCCCTACGGATAATTCCTCGCACTTATCGAGTATCCGCTCATCCCCAGTTGTTCAGGTGTTTCACAAAAGTCTTCGAAATACTATTCGATCCTTTGATAATCCTTAGCAGCTTTATTACTCTACAAATACTTGTGTGCTTGCATTATGGATGCTTCCCATATGTCTGGCAATATTCATTAGTCTCCTTTGACACCGTCATTTTGATCCTATTGCTTCAATATGAGTGCGAATGCACGCAATCATCGGTTGATCCTTTTAAATTATCTTTCCGGCTCAGATGTCATTTCGAACATGAGCTGGTTATCGACCCATCAAATTGTCGTCGATTGTACCCCTAAGTCTATTCAACTTATCCATTGTTAATCAGACCATTGGCTTCTGATCCCTTGATTTGGAAATGATAATTCCTTTGCAATTGATCTTTGAATTAGTCAGTTGCTCCTATAATCCAATGCCTTTGCATTGTTTCTTCCTCTAGTTGTGTGCCGATGCTCGCATCAGCTTCGTTATGGACCGACAGATCCTTTCTTGGATTTTGTCCGACAACACCCTTCATATTCAATCACTTTGGAAGTTCTTTCCCTGATACATAATGCCATTGGCAAATCCTATTCTCTGATTTGGCCAACCATGCTCTGCTTGCGAGCTGGTGATATTTACTCTTGAAGCTTGTGGTATATGTTTCTAAGATGCCCCGATGGGTTGAACCTATACTTTCTCTAAAATCGTGTGAACCCGAGAGTTTTCATGAGACATACTCTTCTGGTACTTCGCCGGATAAAATTTCAACACTACAACTTCTTTGAAGATGAGAAGTGAATGAAAGGTTATGCATGAAAGAAGTGGGAGTCGACCTTGAACTTTGTGTTCATGCCCATGGACACGATGTAGATCCTATCATGGAAGCTTCTTGTAATAACTATTTCCTTGATATAATATCCCTTGGTATCGGTGAAGTTGATCCTTTGCAATCGTGGTTCCAACCATATGTTCTTCTTTGATCCCATTTCTCGGGCAAGTTTAAGCACTTGTCTTCTGTGGGTCAATACACCAGTCCAACCTTTATTTTGATCTTTCGTCGAGTATTACACCCTGGTATCTCGAGTTATCACGGAACTACATAACTTCTTATGAGTTCTTCGTCAACTATTATTCTCGTCGATTCCAATTTTCCCCCGGGTCCTGAGTTATTAGTCACTCGAAAACACCGATAAGCGAATCGATTCCACACTCAGATTCAATAACTCTTAAGTAATTTTCGTTGCTTATGAGTTTAATAACTCTTCAAGTCATTCCTAGCCTGATCGGCTATATCATTATCGTGCAACTTTTCAACTGTGCTACTTGGTTCTTCTTCTCGGAGCACAATTTTCGACGATGAGCTAAGCTTATGTCGATCTTCCTCGTCATTTCATTTTGCCTTGAACAACAAGCTTGATTTCAAGTTGTGTCGCACTCTTGGTTCCAATAACCTTTTGCTCCATCTTTCCTTTGACTTGATGTCATCGCCGATCGATTACATCTTAATGAAATCTCTCGACAAATGTGTCGTGATCATCATCGACAATGATATGCCTTCTTCCAAGTGTGAATCAAATTCATCATGGGAAATACCATCCTTTCCCCTCGATGATTGGTATTAACATCGACAACATTCTTGCATTCCCTCCAACACAAAATGTGTTCTTGTTTTGTGTTATAACTTGAGTTCCTTGTTATCCGACTTATGTTATGTTCTACCTTGAAGTATTACTGTCTTCTATGCCAAGGATGTCATGAGAATTTCACCACTTCTTAAGAATTCTTGATACAAGTGATACTTCTTGCCATCTCCGTTCACTCCTTGGTCCCCGTGTCGTTTCTAACCGGGAATATCGACAAGTGAACGATGCTGCTTGGACTCTGTAATTCAAGCAACCCTGTTGCTTTGAAATTAATGGCCGATAGTTCATTTTTAGACTATTGGTTGTTGAACCACCATTCTAACGTTGATCATGCTACCTAAGCCCACATTTCGGGTGCACCTTTTAACCAATGTTTTATTGTGTATGTTTTCCTTGAGCATACATCATTATACCATTTGATCTGACAAATGTTATCTTCTTGTTCACATAATTGTGGAAATCCATCTTTTGTTAATCTCGATGAATTGCCGCTGGTTCCATCAGCCACTTCCTCATCCTCTCGTTGGTTTACTGATGAACTCTTTTTTTGGAACTCGCTTCCATAGTTCATTTCTCGAGAATTTTACAATGTCATCTCGTCAATTTGTATTACACCTTTTCCTCTTAGGCATCCTGAGTCTGAGGTATTTTGACACCAATCAGATCTGAATCTCGGTCAGAGATGATGGTTGGGACATATTTCCAAGATTTATAACATTGGTCGTTATATGACCCGGTAAGGTGGTGTCATGCCTAGTACACCTGGCCGGAGGACCTATTGTTATAGTTTCCTTGATTAGCAAGGTTATCCATTCTTCCATGATGAAATTGTAAAACTTATTCTATAAGTTGTTCCTGATGGATCCTTTGTGTATCCAAAATCTGACCCTTACATGATGACCATGTCAATGTTATCTCGAAGCATGCATGTGGTACTCCGATTTTCAATAAGGACATTTGAAGCACAATGCTAAAATTTCGTTATTAATTACCCCAAACACCGTTAATGTCATGAAATTCCTCCCCCCCTTACCTAAATGGTTTTCTACCTTCTATCATGTCATGGATATCATGCTTTGCTTGTCCTTGGGAAGGATATATCCCTGAAAAATGTGTTTAAACACATTTTCCTTTCCATTGTTGTTAACCTTTCTTGTGATTAATATGATCTAAGGAGTAATAATTCCTTGCTCACGTAAAGGTGTACAACTCTGTCAGTAAGACCCTGTTACTATTGTTGATGACATTCCGGTAACCACCGATGGATGAGAACTTTGCCTATTGGTCCGCCTCGTTTCAACGAGCAGGAAAATGGTTCTCTTCGTCCCTCGCCGTTGGTACCGATGTTGTTGCCGACATAACTGACAGGCTATTCTCTGACATGCCTTGCTATCATGACCGTGCAAGAGGTCAGTGCCCTTCCTACTTTCAACCCACATGGTGGGCCCATAACCCACAATTCCACAGGATCGAAACATGACTTTCCTGTACCCCCTATTTCCAAGGTCGTTCCTCGCGCGTGGCCTCGTACGTAATTCATGAGCCACCTTCCTAGTGATCTATTCTGGTAACAGACGCAATACTTATTCCATTGCTCTGGACCCCCTTTCACGCCCTGTTTCAGGCATCGATCGATTGCCTGTCCGCTCGAAACTTCCCATGATACCTCCTTTCTTTGCTCTCGATATTTTCTTAAGTTTCAATTCGAGAGTTACTTTCCGCCACCTTCCCCAATGTTATCTACCAGATAGTCTACCTTGCAGAGGTCCATTCTTTCAGTATGCCCCCTTATTCTTTCGTAAGTACGACAAAGATCCCGAAGAAAGGATGCCTACTTCATCATGATGACCTGAAGTAGAGAAATGAAGACATCAATGTAATGGATCGAACTCTTCGAGAAGAGCAACCAAGACCGGGAAGAATCGTTAGAATTTCGTAACCAGAACCTCCCCACCTTACGCCTCTTAAATCTCGGGACAAGATTTCTTGTAGTGGACGAGAATTGTGACGCCCATATACTTAAGCTACAGTGAACCTTTGCCAATGATGCCACGTCACCTCAATTACTGTTGTTAATCTCGCGTTAGTTCGAAACCGATTCGAATTCAAATTAAAAATTAGGCAACAATAAAAGTTTTCAAATAATGAAACTAAAATGTTCGGGTTGTGCCAAATAATTCATAAGTAATATTGGTGAATAAACCAAGTCTTTATAAAAGGTTTAAATGCACTAAACTAAACAAAACAGTAGAAAATACAATTTAAATGCTTTTAAAATAGTAAACAAATGTTAAACTAGTTTATTTAGTCACCAAACTTTTTTAAGGCAGTGGGTTATTCTGAGACAATAATTTGGGAGCTATTGTCATATTTTACTAAACTGGAAATAAAGTATAACTAAAATAAAATAGAAAAGAATAAATAAAAGGAAAAGAACAAATAGAAAAAGACAAAAGAAATTAAAAGCCCCCCCCACTGGGCCTCGGCCCAGCAGGCTACAGGGCCGCCAGGCCGGCCCAACCGCGCCCGCTACTACTCCCCTCGGGCGCCAGAAACCCTAGCCCCTCTCCCCCACTACCCCACGACCCCCACTCTCTCTCACTCGCTCTCCACTCCCCCCCGGTTTCTGGATCGGGGCAAACCACCCCGACCCCATCGTCCCTGACGCCGATGCCGCACACCGTCGCCGCCTCGTCCCGCCACTGCTTCACCGGATC
>NC_057802.1:411171393-411181852 GCF_018294505.1 Triticum aestivum | reverse complement strand
GGTCCGTCCGCGCCGTCCCGCTCCTCACGCCCATCGTGGCGTCACCCGCCGCTGCGGCGCGCCCGGCTGCTGCCATCCCGGCCATGCGCCCACATGTTGGCCTCGGCGACCTCGCCCACCGCGCACAGCCCTGGCCGCCAGCGCCCCGTCGCGGCCATCCCTCTGTTGCCTCCCCTGGCCACCGGCGCCGGCGTACGCCGTGCGTGCCCAGCGCCCCTCAGGCGTGCGCCCGATCGGGCAGCGCCCGTTCGCCTACGCCCGTTTGGCCCTATGGGCCAATGACATGTGGGGCCTAGCCCCTGGAACGTCTAAAAAAGAGAATAAATAAATAAATAATAAATAAATATAAATATTAATCAATTAATTAAGTAACTAATTAATCATGTTTAATTAACTTAATTAATTGTGTTTAATTAACCTAATCAATTAACTAAACTAGTTAAACCTGTTTAGTTAGCGTTAGTCAATGACATGTGGGTCCCACTGGACCCACAGGACAGGTTTGACCCTGGTCAGAGCTGATGTCATGGTGATGTCATGCTGACATCACCTTTCACAGTTCTGGATAATGTTCAGTTTAAGTAATTAAATAAATTTTGAAAATGCCTAAAACTTTGATAAATCATAGAAAATAAACCGTAACTCGGATGGAAAAACTTTGTACATGAAAGTTGCTCAGAACGACGAGACGAATCCGAATAGCGAACCGTAACTCGGATGGAAAAACTTTGTCATGCAGCCCGTTCGCTCGCTACACATCCCTAGGATAGCGAACCTGCAACATTTCACCTCTGGTTCGTCTGTCCGAAAACGCGAAACACCAGGGATACTTTCCCGAATGTTTCCCCCCTTCGTCGGTATCACCTCCTACCGTGTTAGGGCACACCTAGCACCGCGCATTGTCTTGTCATGCACCGTCGTGCTTATGTTTGCATTATATTTATTGTTTCTTCCCCCTCTTCTCTCATTAGACACCGAGACCGACGCTGCTGCTACCCAGTACCACTACGGTGTTGATGACCCCTCCTTGCCAGAGCAACCAGGCAAGCCCCCCCCCCTTGATCACCAGATATTGCCTATTCCTTCTTTCTACTGCTTGCATTAGAGTAGTGTAGCATGTTACTGCTTTGGGTTAATCCTATTCTGCTGCATAGCCTGTCATTGTTGCTATAGTTGTTACCCTTACCTGCAATCCTAAATGCTTAGTATAGGATGCTAGTATTCCATCAATGGCCCTACACTCTTGTTCGTCTTCCATGCTATACTACTGGGCCGTGATCACTTCCGGAGGTGATCACGGGCATATGTTATATACTTTATACTGTTACATTACTTATGATACTGTTCGGAGATGGGGGCTGAAGGGGCAGGTGGCTCCATCCCGGTAGAGGTGGGCTTGGGTTCCCGACGGCCCCCGACTGTTAATTTGTGGCGGAGCGACAGGGCAGGTTGAGACCACCTAGGAGAGAGGTGGGCCTGGCCCTGGTCGGCGTTCGCGGATACTTCAATTAACACGCTTAACGAGATCTTGGTATTTGATCTGAGTCTGGCCACTGTCCTATACGCACTAACCAACTACGCGGGAACAGTTATGGGCACTCGACGTCGTGGTATCAGCCGAAGCCTTCGTGACGTCAGCGACTGAGCGGCGCGCGCCGGATTGGACTGGAACGCCTGCTAGGCTAGGTCTGCTTCCGGCCGCGTACGCAACGTGCAGGTGTGCAATGGGCAATGGGCCCAGACCCCTGCGCGCATAGGATTTAGACCGGCGTGCTGACCTCTCTGTTGTGCCTAGGTGGGGCTGCGACGTGTTGATCTTCCGCGGCCTGGCATGACCTAGAAAAGTGTGTCCGGCCAAATGGGATCGAGCGTGTTGGGTTATGTGGTGCAGGGAAGTTTATCTATTCGAATAGCCATGATCTTCGGTAACAGGACGACTTGGAGTTGTACCTTGACCTTATGACAACTAGAACCGGATACTTAATAAAACACACCCTTCCAAGTTCCAGATATAACTCGGTGATCGCTCTCTAACAGGGTGACGAGGAGGGGATCGCCGGGCAGGTTTATGCTATACGATGCTACTTGGTGAACTTACCATCTACTCTCTTCTACATGCTGCAAGATGGACGTGGCCTGAAGCGTAGTCTTCGACAGGATTAGCTATCCCCCTCTTATTCTGGCATTCTGCAGTTCAGTCCACCGATATGGCCCCTTTACACATATACCCATGCATATGTAGTGTAGATCCTTGCTTGCGAGTACTTTGGATGAGTACTCACGGTTGCTTTTCTCCCTCTTTTCCCCTTTCCTTTCTACCTGGTTGTCGCAACCAGATGCTGGAGCCCAGGAGCCAGACGCCACCGTCGACGACGACTCCTACTACACTGGAGGTGCCTACTACGTGCAGGCCGCTGACGACGACCAGGAGTAGTTTAGGAGGATCCCAGGCAGGAGGCATGCGCCTCTTTCGATCTGTATCCCAGTTTGTGCTAGCCATCTTATGGCAACTTGTTTAACTTATATCTGTACCCAGATATTTTTGCTTCCGCTGACTCATCTATGATCGAGCACTTGTATTCGAGCCCTCGAGGCCCCTGGCTTGTATTATGATGCTTGTATGACTTATTTATGTTTTTAGAGTTGTGTTGTGATATCTTCCTGTGAGTCCCTGATCTTGATCGTACACGTTTGCGTGCATGATTAGTGTACGATTGAATCGGGGGCGTCACATTATTATCCATAATAATGCTTTTTGGAGTAATTCTAATGCCTTCTCTCTCATAATATGCAAGGTATACACAAAGAGGGAGAATTCTGGCAGCTGGAAATCTGGACCTGGAAAAGCTACGTTAGGCCACCTATTCTGCACAACTCCAAACAAGCTGAAACTTCACGATGATTTTTTATGGAATATTTGAGGAATATTGGATCAAATAACTACTAGAGGGGGCCCACCAAGTGGGCACAACGCACCTGGCACGCCAGGGAGCCCAAGTGTGCCCTGGTGGGTTGTGCTCACCCAGGCTCACCTCCGGTGCCCATCTTCTGGTATATAGGTCATTTTGACCTAGAAAAAACAAGAGGAGGACTTTCGGGACGGAACGCCGCCGTCTCGAGGCGGAACTTGGGCAGGAGCACTTTTGCCCTCCGGCGGAGCGATTCCGCCGGGGGAACTTCCCTCCCGGAGGGGGAAATCATCGTCATCATCATCACCAACAACTCTCCCATCTTGGGGAGGGCAATCTCCATCAACATCTTCAATAGCACCATCTCATCTCGAACCCTAGCTCATCTCTCGTGTTCAATCTTGTTACCGAAACTATAGATTGGTGCTTGTGGGTGACTAGTAGTGTTGATTACATCTTGTAGTTGATTACTATATGGTTTATTTGGTGGAAGATTATATGTTCAGATGCAATATGTTATTTAACACCCCTCTGATCTTGAGCATGATTATCATTTGTGAGTAGTTATTTTTGTTCTTGAGGTCACGGGAGAAATCATGTTGCAAGTAATCATGTGAACTTTATATGTGTTCGATATTTTGATAGTATGTATGTTGTGATTCCCTTAGCGGTGTCATGTGAATGTCGACTACATGACATTTCACCATATTTGGGCCTAAGGGAATGTGTTGTGGACTAGCAATTAGATGATGGGTTGCGAGAGTGACAGAAGCTTAAACCCAGTTTATGCGCTATTCCGTAAGGGACCGATTGGATCCAAAAGTTTAATGCTATGGTTAGAATTTATTCTTAATACTTTTCTCGTAGTTGCGGATGCTTGAGCGAGGGTTAATCATAAGTAGGAGGTTTGTTCAAGTAAGAACAGCACCTAAGCACCGGTCCACCCACATATCAAATTATCAAAGTAGCGAACACAAATCGAACCAACATGATGAAAGTGACTAGATGAAAATCCCGTGTACCCTCAAGAACGCTTTGCTTATCATAAGAGACCATTTTGGCCTGACCTTTGCCTCAAAAGGATTGGGCTATATTGCTGCACTTTTGTTACTACTATCGTTACTTGCTCGTTACAAATTATCTTGCTATCAAACTACTCCGCTACTTACAATTTCAGCACTTGCAGACACTACCTTGCTGAAAACCACTTGTCATTTCCTTCTGCTCCTCGTTGGGTTCGACACTCTTACTTATCGAAAAGAGCTACAATTGATCCCCTATACTTGTGGGTCATCAAGGCTATTTTCTGGCGCCGTTGCGGGGGAGTGAAGCGCCTTTGGTAAGGAAACATTTATATAGTGTGCTGAAATTTATTGTCACTTGTTACTATGGAAAACAATCCTTTGAGGGGTTTGTTCGGGGTATCTTCACCTCGACCGGAACCACAATTAGCTACCCCTCAACCTACTGCACCTACTGAAAATATTGAATATGAAATTCCTTCGGGTATGATAGAACAACTGCTAGCTAATCCTTATGCAGGAGATGGAACCGAACATCCTGATATGCACTTGATATATGTGGAACAAATTTGTGAAATGTTTAAGCTTGCAGGTTTACCCAGGGATGAAGTTATGAAAAAGGGTTTCCCTTTATCTTTGAAGGGAAAAGCATTGGCATGGTATAGGCTATGCGATGATATTGGATATTGGAACTGGAATCGTCTGAAATTGGAGTTCCACCAAAAAAATTATCCTATGCATCTAGTTCATCGTGATTGGAATTATATATATATAATTTTTGGCCTCGTGAAGGAGAAAGTATCGCTCTAGCTTGGGGGAGGCTTAAGTCAATGTTATATTCATGCCCCAATCATGAGCTCTCAAGAGAAATTATTATCCAGAATTTTTATGCTCGGCTTTCTCGTAATGATCAAACCATGCTTGATACTTCTTGTGTTGGTTCTTTTATGAAGAAGACTATTGAATTCCGGTGGGATCTTTTGGAAAAAATTAAATGCAACTCTAAAGATTGGGAACTCGACGAAGGTAAAGAGTCAAGTATTAAGCTTAAGTATGATTGTGTTAAATCTTTTATGGACACCGATGCTTTTCAAAAGTTTAGCACTAAATATGGACTTGACTCTGAGATAGTAGCTTCCTTCTATGAATCATTTGCTACTCATGTTGATCTTCCTAAAGATAAATGGTTTAAATATCACCCACCTATTAAAGAAGAATTCAAAGAACTGGTACCAATTAAAGAAGAAACTATAATTTATAATGTTGATCTAGTTGTTCCTTATGCTTATATTGAGAAACCACCTTTCCCTGTTAGGATAAAGGAACATGCTAAAGTTTCAACTGTGGTTAACAAAAGTTATATTAGAACACCTAAACCTGATGAACAATTCAAAGTAGAACCTAGTATTGCTATGGTTAAAGATCTCTTGGAAGAAGATATAGATGGGCATGTTATTTACTTCTGTGAAGAAGCTGCTAGAATTGCCAAACCTGATAAAAAAGATAAACATAGACATGTTGTTGGCATGCCCGTCATCTCAATTAAAATAGGAGATCACTGTTATCATGGTTTATGTGACATAGGTGCTAGTGTGAGTGCTATCCCTTACACCTTATATCAAGAAATTATGAATGGGATAGCACCCGCAGAGATAGAAGACATAGATGTTACTATTAAACTTGCTAATAGAGACACTATATCACCAATTGGGATTGTTAGAGATGTTGAAGTCTTGTGTGGGAAAATAAAATACCCTACTGATTTTCTTGTTCGTGGTTCCCCACAAGATGACTTTTGTCCCATTATCTTTTGTAGACCTTTCTTGAACACCGTTGATGCTAGAATAGATTGTGAGAAGCAAACTGTCAGTGTCATTTTTGGTGATGAGTCTCATGAGTTTAATTTTTCCAAGTTTAGTAGAAAGCTTCATGAAAAAGAATTGCCTAGTAAAGATGAATTAATCGGTCTTGCTTCTATTGTTGTGCCTCCTACTGACCCATTAGAACAATATTTGCTAGACCATGAAAATGATTTACATATGCATGAAAGAAATGAAATAGATAAGATTTTCTTTGAACAACGTCCTCTGCTTAAACACAATTTGCCTATTGAAACTCTAGGAGGTCCTCCTCCACCTAAAGGTGATCATGTGTTTGAATTAAAACAATTGCCAAACACTTTGAAATATGCTTATCTTGATGAAAAGAAGATATATCATGTTATTATTAGTGCTAACCTTTCAGAACATGCAGAAGAAAGATTATTGAAAGTTCTAAGGAAGCACCGAGCTGCTATTGGATATACTCTTGATGATTTAAAGGGAATTAGTCCCACTCTATGCCAGCACAAAATTAATATGGAACCTGATGCTGAACCCGTTGTTGACCACCAACGCCGGTTAAACCCGAAGATGAAAGAAGTGGTAAGAACGGAACTATTAAAACTTCTGGAAGCAGGTATAATCTATCCTATAGCTGATAGTAGATGGGTAAGTCCTGTTCATTGTGTCCCTAAGAAAGGAGGTATAACTATTGTTCCTAATGATAAGAATGAACTCATTCCACAAAGAATTGTTACAGGCTATAGAATGGTAATTGATTTTAGAAAATTAAACAAAGCAATTAGAAAAGATCATTACCCTCTGCCTTTTATTGATCAAATGCTTGAAATATTGCCTAAGCACACACATTTTTCCTTCCTTGATGGATATTCTGGTTTTTCACAAATACCTGTTTCTCAACCCGATCAAGAAAATACCACTTTTACTTGTCCCTTTGGAACTTATGCTTATAGACGTATGCCTTTTGGTTTATGCAATGCACCTGCTACCTTTCAAAGATGTATGACTGCTATATTCTCTGACTTTTGTGAAAAGATTGTTGAGGTTTTCATGGACAATTTCTCTGTTTATGGGAAATCTTTTGATGATTGTTTAAGCAATCTTAATCGAGTTTTGCAGAGATGTGAACAAACAAATCTTGTCTTGAATTGGGAGAAGTGCCACTTTATGGTTAATGAAGGCATTGTCTTGGGTCATAAAATTTCTGAAAGAGGCATTGAAGTTGACAAAGCTAAGGTTGATGCAATTGAGAAAATGCCATGTCCTAAAAATATAAAAGGTATTCGTAGTTTCTTAGGTCATGCTGGTGTAACGCCCAACGATGCGGCTATATCTCCCACGTGTCGAGGCACGACTTAGAGGCATAACCACGTTGTAGGTATTGTCGCGAGAAGGGTCATCTTCACACAATCCCATGTAGTGAACAAGTATGGGATAACGAGAGTTGGCTTACAATCGCCACTTAACACAATACATAAATTAATTCATACATCATCCAAAATCCACACATAGACCGACTACGGTCAAATCCAAATGAAAATAAGATAACCCCAAATGCTAGATCCCCGATCGTCCCAACTGGGCTCCACTACTGATCATCAGGAAACGAAACATAGTAACGACCACGTTCCTCGTCGAACTCCCACTTGAGCTCGGTTGCGTCATCTGCACTGGCATCGTCGGCACCTGCAACTGTTTTGGTAGAATCTGTGAGTCATGAGGACTCAGCAATCTCACACCCGCGAGATCAAGACTATTTAAGCTTATAGGAAAAGATGGGGTAATGAGGTGGAGCTGCAGCAAACACTAAGCATATATGGTGGCTAACATACGCAAATGAGAGCGAGAAGAGAAGCAACGCAACGGTCGCGAAGCTAGAAATGATCAAGAAGTGATCCTGAAACTACTTACGTTCATTCATAACTCCAACCGTGTTCACTTCCCGGACTCCTCCGAGAAGAGACCGTCACGGCTACACACCCGGTTGATGTATTTTAAATTAAGTCAAGTGTCAAGTTCTCTACAACCGGACATTAACAAATTCCCATCTGCCACATAACCGCGGGCACGGCTTTCGAAAGATAATACCCTGCAGGGGTGTCCCAACTTAGCCCATTATAAGCTCTCACGGTCAACGAAGGATAAACCTTCTCCCGGGAAGACCCGATCAGTCTTGGAATCCCGGTTTACAAGACATTTCGACAATGGTAAAACAAGACCAGCAAAGCCGCCCGAATGTGCCGACAAATCCCGATAGGAGCTGCACATATCTCGTTCTCAGGGCACACCGGATAAGTCAAGCTACGAGTAAAACCAGGCCTCGAGTTTCCCCGAGGTGGCCCCGCAGGCTGCTCGGTTCGGACCAACACTCGAAGGAGCACTGGCCCGGGGGGGGGGGGGGTTAAATAAAGATGACCCTCGGGCTCGCGAAAACCCAAGGGAAAAAGGCTTAGGTAGGGAAAAGTAAAACCAAGGTTGGGCCTTGCTGGAGGAGTTTTATTCAAGGCAAACTGTCAAGGGGGTCCCATAAATCACCCAACCGCGTAAGGAACGCAAACTCAAGGAACATAATCCCGGTATGACAGAAACTAGGGCGGCAAGAGTGGAACAAAACACTAGGCATAAGGCCGAGCCTTCCACCCTTTACCAAATATATAGATGCATTAATTAAATAAGAGATATTGTGATATGCCAAAATATCCATGTTCCAACATGGAACCAACTTCAACTTCACCTGCAACTAACAACGCTATAAGAAGGGCTGAGCAAAAGCGGTAACTTAGCCAAACAACGGTTTGCTAGGAAAGGATGGTTAGAGGCTTGACATGGCAATATGGGAGGCATGATATAGCAAGTGGTAGGCAGCGCAGCATGGCAATATAACGAACAACTAGCAAAGCAAAGATAGAAGTGATTTCGAGGGTATGGTCATCTTGCCTGCAAGGTTCTCAGAGTTGTCGAAAGCTTGATCCTCGTAAGCATACTCAACAGGTTCCTCGTTCACGAACTCGTCTCCCGGCTCTACCCCCAGCAAGAACACAAGCAAAGGAACCACAATCAATCACGGGAAATGCACAAGCAACATGATGCAATACATGCATGATATGCGAGATATGATATGCGATGCGTATGCATGCTCCGAAAGAAAAAAGGATGAACAAGGCAGCAAATTGGCAAACCAAGTATGCCACTGGAAAGAAGAGATGATTTCGGTCGAAATCGATATAAAGATCACCGGAAATGGATGCACGGTTTGCAAATGGCAAGCAAAACAAGAATGACATGAATCTGTGATTAACAGCAGGATAGCACATAGAATACATCAAATAACTATGCTACAGCACCCCCAACATAGCAAAAAAGCATATGGAAGTAATCTACAGGAGATGCTTGACAAAAGATGAACACAGAGCTACGGCTAGATCACAAAATAACAGGTTCAAACAAGCATGGCAAAAGTGCAAAAAATATCAGCTTCACAAACTTGGTGAAAATACTGAACATGGCTGAAACAGCATCAGGTAGCAATGTTCAGAGTAAGCAAAACACATGCTACAGGAACTTAACATAGCAAAACAGGGCATAGCATGAATCTACTAAATGCATAGAACAAAAGTCCCTTACTGACCATTAGCCAAAAAGGAACAGAAGATATGATGGCACCCATGTAAACATAGCAAGTTCCGTTAACAGGTTTCAGACGGCAGAAAACAGAGCATGGCATTAACAGAATTATGAAGGCATATTTATGAGCTTGATTCACTCATCACAAAGCAATGCATGACAAACCAAGCCTACCTACAGCAAGATGGCATGTTCAAGAAGCTAACCATGGAAAGAGAAAGTTCATAGCATGTATGGATCAACTACAACAACCTTGGCAAAATTGAATATCATGTTAACAATCTGCCAGGAATATTTTATAGCAAAAGTAGAGCAAGATTGAGACATGCTAGGGGACTCAGTAATTGCAAACAGGGGCATGGATGGATAGAGCACAACTATATCTACAGAACATCCTTACTGAACATGCCCAAAAGAAGCATGGATCTCACTGTAGACACATGGATACATGGCAACAAAATAACAGCAGCAACAGACTGCAAAATTCGAAGTCCCTGAAAACAGAAACATCACGAAGCCTAGTTTGCATGCTTGTTCTAGTCACCACATAGATCACCAAAAAACATGGCATACACCTCTGTAAAGATGGCATGTCATAGATCAAAACACCTGTAGAGCTCATGCCCATAAGATGCACACATCAAATGCAACAAAAATAACAGAACATCAAGTTCTGATAAGCAACAGCAGTAAACATCATATAGCACTCTTGCACCAGAGATTTTGGCATCAAGATAGACTCAAATGAGCATGGCACAATGGAACAAAATGAAGAGCATCTCGTGATGAACATTTCCATATATCATGCACGCAAAACAGAGCAGTATGCAATGAGATGTGATGCGATGAACAGGGCTCCAGAATGTAAAAAAATAAGGACTTAGAGGAAATCTCAGGCAACCTGCAGATCTAGGGTTCGGGGCGCGCGCGAACCGAGGCAGCGAAGGAGAGGAAGACGGCGGCCGGATCTCGTTGCCGGCGGGGTCGGGGGAGGCGGCACCGGCGGGGTCGGGCGAGGGCGGCGGGATCCGGGCGAGGATGGCGGGATCCGGCGACGATGCGG
>NC_057802.1:411110608-411170834 GCF_018294505.1 Triticum aestivum | reverse complement strand
GGGTTAGGGCGCGGGTGGTGGCTGGTCTGGCTCGGGGCTCGGTGTCTCGGGCTTTAAAGGCCGGCCCGAGGAGTCCTGGCCGGTTACGGCCTGGAGTCGGTTCACTTTTTTTAAATAATTCCGACATGCAGAAAAAAAAAGAAAAGAAATACTAAACGGACTCCAAAAATCCCGAAATAAATTTTGCCCGTCCTATAAAAATAGGCCGGACAAGGTGAACATTTATTTGGGCCTAAAATGCAATTTTGAAAAACACATATTTTTCCTAATTCAAATAAAATAGCAAAAACACCGAATAAAATCCAATATTTGATTTTAATATTTTTCCTCCAATATTTCATTTATTTTGGAGAAGTCATATTATCTCCTCTCATATATTTGAATACGAAATATTTTTGGAGAGAAAAATAATTAAAACAAATAATCCTCGTTTCAATATTTGATAAAATTCAAATATGAAAACAGGGAAATCCCCAACTCTCTCCGAGGGTCCTTGAGTTGCTTAGGATTTCGAGGATCGCGAAACGAAATGCAGCAAAAATATGATATGCATGAATGATCTATGTATAACATTCCAAATTGGAAATTTGGGATGTTACATAAGGAAGACAAAAAAGAGAAAGGAAATAAATAAAAGAAAGGAAATGAATCAAGAAGAACATATACTAATCTTATTGTAGGTGATGACACCACATAAGGAAAAGTATAAGTAGAAAATTTTACTAGAGATTGACAAACATAGCATTAGTCAATGATGCAACTCATGAAATAATTATTAAGGGAAGAGAAGATTCACATATAAATATACTATCCTAGAAATCTTTTGTGATTGTGAGCCCTCATCAAAATATTATATGCCAAAATTGTTGACGTTGGACAAGGAAAACAGCTTAATGGTTTATGTTTGTTTATATTCACATAGAAGTCATATTGTCATGGATCCTTCAACATGTGGTGCTTTCCCCCTATCTTTGCTAGCCAAAAATTCCGCACTAAGTAGAGATACTACTTGTGCATCCAAAAACCCTTAAACCCAAATCTTATTTTTAAGTGTCAACGATACCTACCTAGGGTTGAGCAAGATCCCTCAAGTAAGTTGTCATCGGTGCAAAAAGCCAATGAAAATTGCTTCCAAATGTGTGAGATCATTTAGTGTAAGAGAAAATTGAGCGTTGCACGAACTTGTGATGGTGAAGAATAAAAGCGACAGACTGCATAATAAAGGTCTGTAAGTGCATCTAGTGCCCCTTAGTGATTTTGGTGTATTGAAGATTTATAGGTTAAGGAACTAATGTGTTTATGAGTGTACACAGGTCTATAAGTCTATGAGGAGTTTGATATTTACAGAGAAAGTCGACCCCTAAAAATGAAGTTCTTCGACTGAAGACTTTGGATTTTTGAAGACTTTCTCAAGACTTTGAAAGTGAAGAAATTGGTGTGACCTTGAAGACTAGGTATTCGTTCGAGGAACATGAAGCGTGAAGACTTCTGTTTTCATAGTTTCATTTTCTCTTTCTTGAGTCATAGGAAACACCGTACTGTTAAAGGGGGTCGAGGAAATACTAAGGAAAAATTTCCATGTGATGCTCAACTCAAAATCCTACACCTACCAATCCCTTCGAGTGAAGCCATTGGAAATCTCATATAGTTCAGTCATATTCTTTAGTGACAGAGACGAAGTTCTTCTGGTCTCTGAGGAATTTGTTCTGACTGAGGAGTTAGGATTTCGCCAGTGCAGATTGCCTACATAGTGAGGAACATGATAGCCCTGAGGAATTTGAGCCTCAAATATCCGACCGTTGCTGTGCTATGCGCCAGCTGTCCCAAATTATCTACCCACCTAACGGTCATATTATTGAAGGGCATTTATGTCTTATCATGTCGGACTGCTCCCTAGGCTACAAACAGCCGCCCCCTACAACCACTAGCTGGTTGGCTGCTCCGAGAGAAACTGACACCTGTCATTTGAGAGCATCCCATCCTTCAAGGACTTTGAGCGAAAATCATCAAGTGAGGAAAACCCAAACCCAAACACCTACAAACCCAAAGTGATTGAGCATCACTGAAGAGATTGATCCTGCGTGGATCCGACGCTTGTTACCTTTGAAGACTGTGCTTCTTCCAGACGGTTAGGCGTCATGGTCTAGAGCATCCAAGAGGAATTGTGGATCACCGAGTGACCGAGTTTGTGAAGGTTTGGAAGTCACCTGAAGACTTACCACGAGTGATTGGGCGAGATCTGTGTGACCTTAGCTCAAGGAGAATACGGTGAGGACTGTGTGTCCGGGACTGTGTGTCCTCAGGTTTAAATACCTAGCCGCTCCAACCAGACGTACAACTGAGATAGCAGTTGGAACTGGTCTACCAAATCATTGTCTTCACCAAGCTTACTGGTTCTATTTCCTCAACTCTTCCATTTCCTCATTACTGTGTTGTGCACTTGTTCATACTGTGTTTGAAGACTTTGACTGAAAACTTTCTCAATTTCCTCAGTTCAATTTCTTCAGTATGTTTGTCTTCATCATGTGTTATCCTGTGTTTACGCTTTCTGTACTCTGTGCTCATCTTCATTTCATCATGATAACCTTGCTTGAGTTCTGTTATGTTTACTTTTGAGTACTTATTCCGCTGCAAGTAGTTCTTCGCTAAGGAATTTCCTCACCCGCAAATTCCTCAGTGAAGAATTCATAAAAATCGCCTATTCACCCCCCCTCTAGTCGATATAACGCACTTTCAAGGTCGCTATCACAAGGGGCAATGCAATGTGACGTTCTTTTGCACTAAGGGGTTGAGCATACAAACAAATGAGCGCATGGCAACCTCTGCTTCCCTCTGTGAAGGGCGTATCTTTTACTTTTGTGTATTTACTTTTATGCAAAGAGTCAAAGTTTTCCTTCTATTCCTTTTTATTTTTCTCCTTTGGCAAGCAGCATGTGGTGAGGAAAGATCTAGGCACATATGTCCAGTTGAATATAGATATCATGAGTTATTATTGTTGACATCACCCTTGAGGTGAATACGTTGGGAGGCGAAACTATAAGGCCCTATCTTTCTATGTGTCCGGTTGAAACGTTTTGCTCATGTGTACGCGGTTAGTGTTAGCAATCATAGAAGACTATATGATGGTTGAGTATGTGGACTTGCCAAAAGGCTCTGATACATGACCCTTCCTGGAAAGATGATGAATTGTAGTTGCAAAGTTGACTGAGAACATAGTTTTGTTGGTTTTTAATAAACTATTTGCTCTATACTTCAATAGTGTGATGAATTGTCACTTATTCATGAGAAGTCCATGATAAAAGTTCTATGATAAAAGCCTTATGTTTAAGTTTGTTGTTGTTATAATAATAAACATGATGCTTCAATGTCTGTATTTTGTTTTTATCGAAACCTCTCTCTCAAAGCATGTGGACATGTTTTTCGATTTCGGTTTTCGCTTGAGGACAAGCAAGGTCTAAGCTTTGGGGAGTTGATACATCCATTTTGCATCATGTTTTCTTACTGTTATTTATGACGTTTTTATCCATAATAATGCTTTCTGGAGTAATTCTAATGCCTTTTCTCTCATAATATGCAAGGTATACACAAAGAGGGAGAATTCTGGCAGCTGGAAATCTGAACCTGGAAAAGCTACGTCAGGCCACCTATTCTGCACAACTCCAAACAAGCTGAAACTTCACGAGGATTTTTTATGGAATATTTGAGGAATATTGGAGCAAATAACTACCAGAGGGGGCCCACTAGGTGGGCACAACCCATCTGGGCGCGCCAGGGAGCCCAGGCGTGCCCTGGTGGGTTGTGCTCACTCGGGCCCACCTCTGGTGCCCATCTTCTGGTATATAGGTCATTCTGACCTAGAAAAAACAAGAGAAGGACTTTTGGGACGGAGTGCCGCCATCTCGAGGCGGAACTTGGGCAGGAGCACTTTTGCCCTCCGGCGGAGCGATTCCGCCGAGGGAACTTCCCTCCCGAAGGGGGAAATCATCGTCATCATCATCACCAACAACTCTCCCACCTTGGGGAGGGCAATCTCCATCAACATCTTTAACAGCACCATCTCATCTCAAACCCTAGTTCATATCTTGTGTTCAGTCTTGTTACTGGAACTATAGATTGGTGCTTGTGGGTGACTAGTAGTGTTGATTACATCTTGTAGTTGATTACTATATGGTTTATTTGGTGGAAGATTATATGTTCAGGTCCAATATGCTAATCAACACCCCTCTGATCTTGAGCATGATTATCATTTGTGAGTAGTTATTTTTGTTCTTGAGGTCACAGGAGAAATCATGTGAACTTGGTATGTGTTCGATATTTTGATAGTATGTATGTTGTGATTCCCTTAGTGGTGTCATATGAACGTCGACTACATGACACTTCACCATATTTGGGCCTAAGGGAATGCATTATGGATTAGCAATTAGATGAGGGGTTGCGAGAGTGACAGAAGCTTAAACTCCAGTTTATGCGCTATTCCGTAAGGGACCGATTGGATCCAAAAGTTTAATGTTATGGTTAGAATTTATTCTTAATACTTTTCTCATAGTTGCGGATGCTTGCGGGGGGTTAATCATAAGTAGGAGGTTTGTTCAAGTAAGAACAACACCTAAGCACCGGTCCCCCCACATATCAAATTATCAAAGTAGCGAACACAAATCGAACCAACATGATGAAAGTGACTAGATGAAAATCCCGTGTACCCTCAAGAACGCTTTGATTATCATAAGAGACTGTTTTAGCCTGTCCTTTGCCTCAAAAGGATTGGGCTATCTTGCTGCACTTTTGTTACTACTATCGTTACTTGCTCGTTACAAATTATCTTGCTATCATACTACTCCACTACTTACAATTTCAGCACTTGCAGACACTACCTTGATGAAAACCACTTGTCATTTCCTTCTGCTCCTCGTTGGGTTCGACACTCTTACTTATTGAAAAGAGCTACAATTGATCCCCTATACTTCTGGGTCATCAACTATCCTCGCCCGCACAAAAGTGGGTCATTAGAGAGGTAAGAGCCGCCATGATTCTCGGCTTATCCTGCCCGAGCTGTCGGTCGAGCCATTCATCCCGAATGCTATGCTTGAATGCAGCAATTGCTTCAGCGTGGGGACAACCTATTGGGGAACGCGGTATTTCAAAAAAATTACCTACGATCACGCAAGATCTATCTAGGAGATGCATAGCAATGAGCGGGGAGAGTGTGTCCATGTACCCTAGTAGACCGAAAGCGGAAGCGTTTAGTAATGCGGTTGATGTAGTCGAACGTCTTCACGATCCAACCGATCCAAGCACCGAATGTATGGCACCTCCGCGATTAGCACACGTTCAGCTCGATGACGTCCCTCGAACTCTTGATCTAGTTGAGGCTGAGGGAGAGTTCCGTCAGCACGACAGCGTGCTGACGGTGATGATGAAGTTACCGGCGCAGGGCTTCGCCTAAGCACTACGACGATATGACCGAGGTGTGTAACTGTGGAGGGGGGCACCGCACACGGTTAAGAGAAACTTGTGTGTTCTAGGGTGCCCCTGCTCCCGTATATAAAGGAGGGGAGGGGAGTCTGGCCGGCCATCCTAGGGCGCGCCATGAGAGGGGAATCCTACTAGGACTCCAAGTCCTAGTAGGTTTCCACCTAAGGAAGAGAGGGAAGAAGGAAGGGAGAGAGGGAAGGGAAGGAAAGGGGCGCCGCCCCCTTCCCCTAGTCCAATCCGGACCTAAGGGTGGTGGCGCACAGCCAGCCCCTTGTGGCCCTTCCTCTCTTCCCACTAAGGCCCATGAAGGCCCATTAGTTCCCCGGGGGGTTCCGATAACCCTCCAGCACTCCGATAATTATCCGGTACCTTTCAGAACTCATCCGGTGTCCGAATAACATCGTCCAATATATCAATCTTTATGTCTCTACCATTTCAAGACTCCTCGTCATTTCCGTGATCTCATCCGGGACTCCGAACAAACTTCGGTCATCAAATCACATAACTCATAATACATATCTTCATTGAACATTAAGCGTGCGGACCCTACGTGTCGTGGAATTATCACGGCAGATGTCCTAGTGCAAGGACTTAGTCGTGGAGCCATCGCAGCTAGGAAGCTTAAAGGGGTTAAGAGGGACAAAGGACACGAGGATTATACTGGTTCGGCCCCTTATAGTGAAGGTAAAAGCCTACGTCCAGTTGAGGTTGTATTGATTAGGGTTTCGACGACCAGGAGCTAAACCGCCCTGCCTGGTTATCGATTTGATCTTACTCGTCCTGAACCGCCGCCGGGTCGTCCCTTTATATAGAGAGGTTGATGCCCAGCGGCTCTCAGAGTCCCGGCCGGCTTATAACAGTATCCGGCTCGGACTCTTTAACTACTCTTGCCTTACATTACAAGTCTTGCCATAACGGCGGTTTATCACTACGGGCCTTAAGCCGCCTCCGGGTCTTAAGCCCATTATTGATCCGCCATCCTCAAGCTTGGTACTGGGCTTCACGTGATGATCCTTATGACGTAACCCGGCCCCTCCTGGGCGGGTGACTCTAATGGTTATATCCTCAACATTAGGCCCCAGATTGATTTGAACCGGTTCATGTCAATCTTCAATCCCTTCAGGAGAAAATCTTCCGGCTTGTGCTTGTGCGAAGGTTATAACCCGCCGTGACGTCATCTTCTGGATTCCTGGTAACCCGCCATGATGTCATCTTCCATTAAATTCATTTTTTATTCTGTCATATCCCAACGGATCTTATCTTTTAATGACCATCCCGAAAATCGAGGCGTTTCTGCGGCAAGATAATCACGTCTTCGGCCTCCTCGTTTCTCGCGCCCATTTACCAGCCATCCCTTATAAATAGGCCCGGCCCATAAGCCTTCATCACTCCTCTCCTCCATCGTCTTCCTCCTCTGACGCCCGAGAGCTCGAGCTCCGCCGCCGCTGCCGCGCCCCTTGTCTTCCTCAACCTCGGCCGCTGCATCACCCTGAACTGGTCCAGAGAAACGGCGGCAACCTCCGCATCTCATCAGCACCATTAAGTCCTTGCCACTCCATACAGTAGATTCGCATTAGGGTTCTGTCGTTCTTCCCTTGTTCTTCGTAGTTCATCTCGAGTTCTTCACAGTTCCGCCACCGAGGTTCCCTTTGATCTAAAAATGGTACAGGCTCCCTGTGGTAGTAGTTTCTCACTCATTTTTATGCTAGTAAATCCCCCTTGTCCACAACAAGACCTCATTTAGAGCTTATGAACTTCTCTGTATCAGTTTTTAGGTCTAGAAATTTTTCCTTTCCAAACAACCGTTTGATCCAAAATAATCCCTGCAATCTGTGAAACTTGTTTGTGCAACACTTAGACAAAAACCTGCATCTGTAACCATGGCGGCTCATATCTCCGGCTTAAAAGAGGCCATGCACTGTGAAATTTCCGGCTCATTCATGATAGAGTTTTAAACAACTTGAATTACTTATGATATCCACAGCGGCTTAGATAACCCGACACAATTAGCCATATATCATTAGGCCCCTTCATAAGCCGCCGTGTTGAATACTAAACTGGAATCTTCCTCCGGCTTATATTTGAACCGGACATTTTCTTTTGTCATAGGCTTTCGTCTTTCACAATGTCGCCCAAGGCTCCCAAGGCACCCATTACGTGCAACTGGGTGAGATCCAATGTTACTGATGATACCTTAGATGATTTCGTGAAGACGGGTTACCTGCCTAAGAAGGAGGTCATGTCCTATCGTGCCCCTGACCCATCGGAAGAAAGACCTCAACCAAGAGATGGAGAGGTTGTGATATTTGCTGATCACATGAGCCGGGGTTTTGCACCTCCCGGCTCAAAATTCTTTAGAGATGTTCTGCACTTTTTCGATCTGCGACCTCAAGACATTGGACCCAATTCCGTGTCAAACATTTGTAACTTCCAAGTGTTCTGTGAGGTGTACCTTGGAGAAGAGCCCAACCTACTACTCTTTAGGGAGCTGTTTTATCTGAACCGCCAGAACGAGTGTGCCAACGGGCCTAGCTTAGAACTTGGCGGAATTTCAATCCAACGATGGAGAGATTGCCTCTTTCCTTATGCTGAGCCGCCAAGCCACCCAAAGGACTGGAACCAGACACGGTTCTACTGCCAGGATACTTCTCCGGCTGATGAAAACCCTCTGCCCGGCTTTCGCGCCCTGCGTCTGGAGTCAAATCACCCCCTGCCAGACAAGTTATCTCAAGCTGAGCGTCAACCGCTTATCCCCACCATCAACAAGATTAAAGCTCTTCTGGGAAACGGCCTTAACGGTGTTGATCTGGTCCGGTCTGGATTGCTTGGCGGGTGATTCCCTTGAGCCGCCGCCCTGGCTTAATGTGTGATTACACGGGCCGGAAGGATGATCCTCTGCGGCACAGCCCCAACGACTTACCTGAGGACGTCGTTGACGACATGACCAAGTCCCTTCTGAACGAGAGCTTAGCAGACTGCGGGAGGACAGGCTTAAGTCCCTTCTGCAAAGCTAACGCGGCTCCGGCGGTAAGCTACTGATCTGAGCACCTTACTTTCCATTTTAACAATTTTCATCTTAACCTCAAGAAATCTTTGTTGTATTTTTCAGGCTAATGATAAGTTCTGGAAGGTCAGGTACAATCATGAGGCTGCTAAAAAAGCCAGGAAGGCTAAGAAAACCGCCAGGAGAGCCGCTCCCCGCAAGAAGGGGAGTAAGCCTAGCGCCTCAGACCTGCTTCAGCTGGATGACACCTCCGAGTCAGAGGTAACCCTTCATTCTTATGCTCTTCTCTTGTTTTTTTGTTTGTTCTTAACCACCTTATTGACACTGATTATCAGCAGGAGGACACCGGAGCGAGTAACCCGGTGATTGAAGAGGTAACTATACTTTCCTCCGACTCGGAGCCCTTGCCAAGGCTGAAAGTCCGAAGAGTAACCCGGAAAGTAAGATTTTCCCATCCTTTAGCTTATCAAGATCCTCAATTTCTTTTGAAGCAACAGATTCATGAGAGCCGGAGGCAAACCCGGGCCAACAAGGATGCAGACCTCTCCTCCGGCTTACCTGAAGCATCAAGGAAGCGCCGGACCGAGGTTATCTCCAACTTATATCCTTTTCATCCTTTGGCGGGCATCACTCGTCAACCACTCAACTGTTCTGATTCAAACTATCAGGAAACTTCACTTCCTCCAGTAACTCCATGCAATCTAACTTGCCGGCTTTCAAGACTGCACCCGGGTAATGATGATCATCTTATTTTGTGCTTATCTTACTCATGTTTTTGCACTAACCTTTTGACTTTCAGCGCACAAGCAAAGCTCAGCAAGAGGGCAAAGAAAAGTCACCCGGTCGAAGACCGGTCTTGACTGAACCCAACGCCTCTGCTTCTGAGCTGCCGTCTGCACCAGCTCCAGAAACCGCCGCTCCAACTGAACAACAAGCCATGAGCCATGGAAGGTTCTGACAACCCGGAGATCCCCAGCTCAGCTCAACCGGCCGATGACCCGGATGTGGTGATTACCTGGACCGAATATGTTGAACCGGGAAGACCCACTGTGCTGGCCAGATGCTCTGCTAAAGAAGAACTGCTGGAGCACCATAGGGCCAGACTGGATATCACTGACTATGCTAACTTGAGCATTGGAGACATTGTTTTTGGTTATATTGGTCAAGTGCACAACAGCCGGGACCTGGAAATTGACATGGTGAAACAGATACAACAAAAATCTGAGGTACAACTCTCTTGCTTACTCCATAGTCATCCTTACCATGCTAGCCCCCAAGTCTATTACTTATGACAGAATATGTTGTAGAATTAATTCTGGCTTACCTTCATGAACCGGCACTATAAATAGAATCTTTCAGCATACATTAGCCCCCAAGTGCCAAGTGTCTTTGCTTGCAAAGTGCTTGGGACTTTAATGTTGCATGATAATCACTCAAACTGTAACCCGGAATTTGTACAGGCTGCTTGCAAGAAATTTGAATCAGAAATCTCTGAGCTGAAGAACCGCCTGAAGACTCAGGAAACTGAGACCCGGAAGGCCAATGCCAAATTTGAGTTCAGTGTTGCTGCACAAGAAAAACTGAAGAAGAAATTTGAAACAGAAAGAAAAACTTGGGCCGAGGAGAAGACTGCCTTGCTCAGCCGGGCTGAACAAGCGGAGGCTGCTCTTACTGAAAGAACCGCCGAACTCTCCGGCTTAAAACACCATGTGTCACAGATGGTCTCCGCAATCTTCGGTAAGTTATTCTGCAAGCTTTTAACAAGTTTACATTCTTCATGTCTCATAAGTCCCACCATTGCCATCAGCTCACTTGACGTTATTATGCAGGTCCCAGAAGCTCCAATCTTAATCAAAACATGCTGACCAAGCTGAAGGATGTTTACACCTTGGTGGAGCAACTCTACACCGGGTCACAACGTGCTTTAGCCGTTGTGGCTCTATCCAATGAGGTTCCCACTCACCTGGCAGATGTACTCAGGCGGCTTGCCGTACTTCCTCAGCGCTTCCAAGAGCTGAGACAGGCTTCTGCAAGAGCCGGAGCTATAGCTGCTCTGAGCCGGGCTAAGGCGTTTCTACCGGAGCTAGACCCGGCCGACATCGCTCTTGGATACCCCAGCCTGAAGGAAGACGGCACCCCCTTTGACCAGAAAGACTTCGCCGCCTGTGTGAAGAGCGTGCGCCCGGTGGCCACCTTGATTGGGAATGACACCGACCTTACCAAGTATCAGCCGGGCCATCACGCGGAGAATCAGAGGATCCCCACTCCGCGCTATGAAGCAATCAGCCTGATCCCTCCGACTCGTAAGCATACCTTCGCCCCAGAAGTTGACCCGGCCGGGTTAATTGATGATGAGGCTCAATTTGAAGCTTTGAGCGGCATTGACTGGAAATCATCAACCTTCCAGGTCATGGAAACAGCCGGAGGAGCGGAGAGGGATGAGCCGGGAGCTTCAACCCAACAAGCGCCTTGATTACTTAGGCAGCTCGTGGTTACGCCTTAAAAACAATGCCTCACCTTTTGGACTCGGGAAGTCCTGTAATAGAATAGGACAAACTCTTAATTTTGTCGTGCCATCGTGCACGTGTGCAGCGCTTAACTCCGTTGAAGCTGCTCTTTTATATTCCTCCGGGTTATGTTTTATCATTTGCTTTCCTTAAGTTTAAAGAGCTGCCTTTAATTGTCCTGCATAGAAAACAAATCACAAGTCTCCAGGCGGCTTACCGCACTGAGAGTCATATATTTTACATATAACCCAGAAAATAAACCAAAGTCATAAAAGACCGGCTCTCAATTACATCCTCGAGATAACCATAATAGCATACTTGCAAGCCTTCAAGTACACTTTCGGTTTATGTAACCCAAATAATGGGGTTGAGAACTCAACTCCGGTTCACCAGCATCGATAATGCTTATTTTGTGCTATCAACATTGTTAATCAAAGTTAAGCCGGCGGAGTAAGAACCGCCCTTGCACACTGTTGATATGATCAAAAGAACTTGTTGCAAACCAAAAGATCAAAACTTAGGGGCTTCTGATTCGAATACGACCAGAGAACCGTCCCAAAGGGGTTAAGCTAAGATTCGAATGCGATCATATAGCCCCCAGTGGCTTTGGCGTTGCCGATCAAGAGGGTACCGACAGCTATGTTCTCTTTGGTTCGAATATGACCTATGTTTGAACAGGAAGCCCCCAAATGACCTTGAGAGTTGTTTAACGACGCTGATTCGAATACGATCCATGTCGGTTCCCAAAAGGGGGTTGAGCTATGATTCAAATATGATCAAAAAACTCCCCAATGAGCTCGGCAATTCGCCAATCAAGTGGGTATCGACAGCTATGTTCTCTTTGGTTCGAATACGACCTATGTTTGAACAGGAAGCCCCCAAGTGACTTTATTGTTAACGGCTGGATTCGAATGCGATCATAAGCCGGATCCACCTCCAAGTGACCATGTAGTGTCGTAATGGAAATAACAGATTTACCGGTGGAGGAAAAAGGACAGAGGTCCTGCTTTATTATTTATCATAATATATACATGGCTATAGAAATATGTACATTATGAGAGCCGGTGGCTCAAGTGTAATAAGGCCGAAGCTGAGCTATGTTCCACGGCTGACGGGTCTCTTCCTCTGACTTACGTGAATCTTTGTGCTCCCGAACATCGATAAGGTAGTATGACCCGTTGTACAAGTTCTTGCTGACCACAAAGGGCCCTTCCCAAGGCGGGGATAACTTGTGTGCATCTGTTTGATCTTGGATGAGCCGGAGCACCAGATCACCTTCCTGGAAGACTCTGGACTTAACCCGGCGGCTGTGATAGCGCCGCAAGTCTTGTTGGTAAATCGCCGAGCGAGCCGCTGCCACATCACGTTGTTCATCCAACAAGTCAAGAGCATCTTGGCGCGCCCGCTCATTATCCGCCTCAACATAAGCCGCCACTCGAGGCGAGTCATGACGAATGTCGCTAGGGAGGACCGCCACCGCTCCATAAACCATGAAGAAAGGCGTGTAACCCGTAGACCTGTTAGGAGTAGTATTGATTCTCCATAACACGGAGGGTAACTCCTCCACCCAACAACCCGGCGTCCGTTGCAAAGGGACCAAAAGCCGGGGCTTGATGCCCTTCAAGATTTCCTGATTGGCTCTCTCAGCTTGACCATTGGACTGAGGGTGAGCCACTGATGAAACATCAAGCCGGATATGCTCTCGTTGACAAAACTCCTCCATGGCGCCCTTAGACAGATTGGTACCATTGTCAGTTATAATGTTGTGTGGAAAGCCAAAGCGAAATATCACCCTCTTCATAAACTGAACCGTTGTGGTTGCGTCACACTTACTAACTGGCTCTGCTTCAACCCACTTTGTGAACTTGTCGACCGCCACCAGAAGGTGGGTCTTCTTATCCTTGGATCTTTTAAAAGGCCCAACCATATCAAGCCCCCAGACCGCAAACGGCCAAGTAATTGGAATCATCCTCAATTCTTGAGCCGGCACATGAGCCCGTCGCGAGAACCTCTGGCAACCGTCACATTTACTGACCAAATCCTCTGCATCAGCATGAGCCGTCAGCCAATAAAAACCATGACGAAAAACCTTGGCCACAAGGGATTTTGAGCCGGCATGATGGCCACAATCCCCCTCGTGAATTTCAAGTAAAATCTCTTGACCTTCCTCAGGTGAAACACAACGCTGGAAAGTTCCAGTGACACTGCGACGATGTAGCTCACCATTGATAATTATCATTGACTTAGACCGCCGGGTTATTTGTCTGGCCAAAGTTTCATCCTCAGGCAATTCTCCCCGGGTCATGTAAGCCAAATATGGTACTGTCCAGTCGGGGGTAATGCGGAGAGCCGCCACCAACTGTGCCTCCGGGTCAGGAACAGCCAAGTCTTCCTCTGTAGGCAACTTAACAGAAGGGTTATGCAAAATGTCCAAGAAAGTATTAGGTGGCACCGGCTTTCGCTGAGAGCCCAGCCGGCTTAATGCATCAGCCGCCTCGTTCTTCCTGCGATCGATGTGCTCTACTTGGTAACCCTGAAAATGTCCAGCAATGGCATCAACTTCGCGGCGATAAGCCGCCATGAGAGGGTCCTTGGAATCCCACTTGCCTGACACTTGTTGGGCCACTAAATCTGAGTCGCCAAAGCAGCTTACCCGGCTCAAGCTCATCTCCTTAGCCATCCGAAGACCATGGAGCAAGGCCTCGTACTCAGCCGCATTGTTAGTACAGGGAAACATCAACCGTAGCACATAGCAAAACTTGTCACCTCGAGGGGAAGTTAATACAACTCCAGCCCCCGAGCCCTCCAATTGCCTAGACCCGTCGAAGTGAATAGTCCAGTATGTATTATCCGGTTTCTCTTCAGGCACCTACAGCTCTGTCCAATCGTTGATGAAATCCACCAATGCTTGAGATTTGATAGCAGTGCGTGGCACGTATTTCAGACCATGAGGCCCAAGTTCTATAGCCCACTTAGCCACTCTTCCTGTGGCTTCTCTGTTTTGGATGATATCTCCTAGGGGAGCAGAACTAACCACAGTGATAGGGTGACCCTGGAAATAATGCTTAAGCTTCCGGCTTGCCATGAATACCCCATAAACAAGCTTCTGCCAATGTGGATACCGTTGTTTGGACTCAATGAGTACTTCGCTGACGTAGTAAACCGGCCACTGAACCGGATACTCCTTACCCTCTTCCTTACGCTCCACCACCACAGCCACACTGACGGCCCGTGTGTTAGCGGCTACATACAGCAATAAGGGCTCCTTGTCAACGGGAGCAGCAAGGACCGGGGGCTCAGCTAGCTGTCTCTTCAAATCCTCAAAAGCAGCATTAGCAGCATCATTCCAGATAAAGTCATCTGTTTTCTTCATCAACTGGTACAGTGGCATGGCCTTTTCACCCAAACGGCTTATAAACCGGCTCAAAGCAGCCATGCGGCCCGCCAGACGCTGGACGTCATTTATGCACGCCAGCTTAGCCAGAGAGGTGATTGCCTTGATCTTTTCCGGGTTAGCTTCAATGCCTCTGTGAGAAACCAGAAAACCCAAGAGCTTGCCTGCGGGAACACCAAAAACACACTTGGCCGGGTTAAGCATCATCTTGTAAACCCGGAGATTATCAAAGGTTTCTCTAAGATCATCTACCAGGGTCTCCTTCTCCCTGGATTTAACCACGATATCATCCACATAGGCATGAACATTGCGCCCAATCTGGTTATGAAGACAATTCTGCACACAACGTTGGTAAGTCGCCTGTGCACTCTTGAGCCCAAAAGGCATAGACACATAACAGAAGGCTCCAAAGGGAGTGATGAACGCCGTCTTCTCCTGGTCCTTAACTACCATTTTAATCTGGTGGTATCTAGAATAAGCATCCAAAAAACTTAAGCGTTCACAACCCGCCGTAGCATCAATAATTTGATCAATACGGGGGAGAGCAAAAGGATCAGCCGGACAAGCCTTGTTTAAATCCGTGTAATGCACACACATCCGTCAGGTGCCGTTCTTCTTGAGCACGAGCACCGGGTTAGCTAACCACTCTGGATGAAAGACTTCCACGATAAACCCGGCCGCTAAGAGCCGGGCCACCTCCTCACCAATGGCTTTCCGCCTCACCTCATTAAACCGCCGGAGGAATTGCCGGACCGGCTTAAATTTCGGATCAATATTGAGAGTGTGCTCAGCGAGTTCTCTAGGTACACCCGGCATGTCAGAAGGTTTCCATGCAAAAATGTCCCTGTTCTCACGGATGAACTCGATGAGCGCGCCTTCCTATTTCGGATCCAGATTGGCACTGATGCTGAACTGCTGAGATGAATCACCTGGAACAAAGTCGACAAGTTTAGTCTCATCAGCTGACTTAAATTTCATTACCGCCTCATGCTCTGTGGTTGGCTTTTTCAAAGACGTCATATCTGCCGGGTCAACATTGTCCTTGTAAAACTTCAACTCCTCTGTTGCACAAACAGATTCAGTGTAAGTCGCGTCACCGTCCTCACACTCCAAGGCTATCCTTCGGCTGCCATGAACCGTAATGGTCCCATTGTGACCCGGCATCTTGAGCTGCAAATACACGTAATACGGCCGTGCCATGAAATTGGCATAAGCCGGCCGCCCAAATAAAGCATGATACGGACTTCTTATCTTAACCACCTCAAAGGTTAGTTTTTCCGCCCTGTAGTTGTACTCATCTCCAAAGGCCACTTCCAGCTCGATCTTACCGACTGGGTATGCCGACTTGCCGGGCACCACGCCATGGAAAACAGTATTGGACTGGCTGAGGTTTTTATCAGTTAAGCCCATACGACGGAAGGTCTCATAAGAAAGGATGTTGATGCTGCTGCCTCCATCCATGAGCACTTTCGTGAATTTATACCCCCCAACCTGAGGAGCCACCACCAAGGCCAGGTGACCTGGATTATCAACCCGGGGATGATGATCTTCCCTACTCCACACAATAGGCTGCTCAGACCATCTTAAATAATGTGGAACCGCCGGCTCAACAGCATTCACAGCCCTTTTATGGAGCTTCTGCTCTCGCTTGCACAGACTGGTAGTAAATACGTGATACTGCCCGCCATTGAGCTGCTTTGGATTAGTCTGGTATCCCCCTGCTGCTGCTGATGACCCTGGCTGGACTGCTGATTAAAGCCCCCTTGAAAATTCTGAGAATTGGAAATTGAACCGCTGCCCGGGCCCTGAAAGCCGCCGGCGCCTGAGCCGCCGCCCGGGCCACTGTTGCTATTGAAAGCATTGGAATTTTTAAAGGCCTTCATGATTGTGCAGTCCTTCCATAGATGAGTGGACGGCTTTTCCCTAGAGCCATGCCTTGGACAAGGCTCATTCAGCAATTGTTCAAGCGTCGGGCCTGACCCGCCGGCTCGGGGAGGTGGTCTCCCCTTGCACCGGTGGTTGTTACCCTGTGAATTGGCGTTGGCCACAAATTCCATACTGCCATCAGCCTTACGCTTGTTACCTCCTTGGTTCGCCGGGTTATGCTGGGGGCCCTTGCCATTGCCGTTCCGTTTTCCCTTCCCTGTCCTTTCATCATCCGACGCGGGATCCTTGGTACTATCAGAGTCGGCGTACTTGACTAGAGCCGCCATCAATGTACCCATATCATTGCAATCGCGCTTGAACCGCCCGAGCTTCATCTTCAGGGGCTCAAAACGACAATTCTGCTCTAACATTAAGACTGCAGAGCCGGCATCCATCTTATCAGATGAATGTATTATCTCTTTAACCCGGCGAACCCAATGGGTTGTAGACTCACCCTCCTGCTGCTTACAGTTAGTCAAATCCACAATTGACATAGATTGCCTACATGTATCTTTGAAGTTTTGGATGAACCGGGCTTTTAGCTCAGCCCAAGACCCGATAGAGTTCTGTGGCAGTCCTTTCAACCAAGTGCGGGCAGTCCCATCTAGCATCATGGTGAAGTACTTGGCCATTGCCGCTTCGCTGACCTCTAGCAACTCCATAGCCATCTCGTAACTCTCGATCCATGCTCCGGGTTGTAAATCAGCCGTGTAATTAGGTACCTTCCTAGGCCCCTTGAAATCCTTGGGCTGACGCTCATTACGGAGAGCCGACACCAGACAAGGAACACCTACGGTCCTCATAGGTATACCCGCGTCGATGGAAGCCGTCGGATAAGCCGGGAGTGGCTGGTAAGCCGTCAATGAGGCGCCTGCTCTGCCTCTTGCCGTGCTCTGTCTTGGTCTACCGCATTAAAGGCTCCATTATGAACCGGGCTGTGGCCAGGAGGCAAGTCACGGCGTCGGACATTGCTTGAGCCGGTCGCTGAGACCATGTGTCTGCTATAACTAGGGCTCCGGCCTGGACGAGGGGTTGAATGAATCTTGTCCCGGCTATAAGAATATGCCTCCTATTGTGCCAGAGCCGTCTGAAGAAGTTCTCTGACCCGGCGGGTTTCGACCGCTGTTGGAGAGTCGCCCTCGATTGGGAGAGCCGCCAGTCGCGCCGCAGCGGCGACCATGTTATCCAATGGGTTGGCATAATGACCCGGTGGTATTGGCACGTACTGAGGCGGGGTGGTGTTCACGCGGGGAGGCCCCATCACCTGCGGCTGAACCGGCGTTCCAGCCCCGGGTACCGTGATCTCTGGCGGGTTACTGGGCCCTGCACCAGGCGTGTTGAAAAGGTTTCGAGGATCGTAAACCGGAGGGAGTCGAGATTGAGCCTTCTGATGCCTCCTCCTCATGATCTCGTTGGATGCGTTCTGATCCATTGTGAGCTGGAAAGACTGCGCCTGAATCAACTGAGTCTGGGCGTCGAGAGCCGCCCTCTCTGCGGCCATCCTGATCCCTTCCGCTGCCAGATCCTCCTTGGCTTTTGCTAGATCCAACCTTAACTGTGCCACCTCCACGTCATGCCGAGCTTGATCCGCCGGGGCGACCGTAGCGGTTAACAGGGCCGTCATCTTGTCTGTGAGATCCATCAGCACCTGAGCCGGCGAGGGCATAGGGCTTCCTGCCCCGGCGGCGGGGTTTTGAACAGGTTGTGCGCCAGCCATGAAGATTCCAACCCGGCTCGGCGGCTCAAAGGGGTCCGGAATACTGTCGCCATCGGAACAACCCCTGAGCCTGCCATCTTGAAGTTGGTATAACGAGTCGGTCTCCTCTGTGGATGGCTCGCCGTCAGAGTGAGCGGCCGTCTCCTCGCCAGATCCAGATCCTTCAGAGAGTCCTCCATGGACGCATCCCACGAAAGCATGCTTTAAGGCAGGCAGAGTTCGGGCGGGTCGTGCACGCTGAGCCGTCTCGATGAGATCGGCGCAGAGGTCCGGTTCAAGGCCCGGCTCACCAATCTTGCCAATAAAGACATGGATTCCGCCGAAGGGGACCCGGTACCCGTACTCAATTGAGCCGGCGTCGGGGCCCCAGTTTGCATCGTCGATGTAGAGCTTGCCGCGACGACTCTTGGTCATCCGGCCCACATCGTATCCCTTGAGCCCTTCGAAGCTGCCCTTCAAGAACTCAAATCCACCGTGCGCTGGCCCCACGGTGGGCGCCAACTGTCGTGGAATTATCACGGCAGATGTCCTAGTGCAAGGACTTAGTCGTGGAGCCATCGCAGCTAGGAAGCTTAAAGGGGTTAAGCGGGACAAAGGACACGAGGATTATACTAGTTCAGCCCCTTACAGTGAAGGTAAAAGCCTACGTCCAGTTGAGGTTGTATTGATTAGGGTTTCGACGACCAGGAGCTAAACCGCCCTGCCTGGTTATCGATTTGATCGTACTCGTCCTGAACCGCCGCCGGGTTGTCCCTTTATATAGAGAGGTTGACGCCCAGCGGCTCTCAGAGTCCCAGCCGGCTTATAACAGTATCCGGCTCGGACTCTTTAACTACTCTTGCCTTACATTACAAGTCTTGCCATAACGGCGGTTTATCACTACGGGCCTTAAGCCGCCTCCGGGTCTTAAGCCCATTATTGATCCGCCATCCTCAAGCTTGGTACTGGGCTTCACGTGATGATCCTTATGACGTAACCCGGCCCCTCCTGGGCGGGTGACTCTAATGGTTATATCCTCAACACTACGGGTTCGAGAACTATGAAGACATGACCGAGACACATCTCCGGTCAATAACCAATAGCGGAACCTGGATGCTCATATTGGTTCCTACATATTCTATGAAGATCTTTATCGGTCAAAACGCATAACAACATACGTTGTTCCCTTTGTCATCGGCATGTTACTTGCCCGAGATTTGATCATTAGTATCATCATACCTAGTTCAATATCGTTACTGACAAGTCTCTTTACTAGTTCCATAATGTATCATCCCGTGACTAACTCATTAGTCACATTGCTTGCAAGGCTTATAGTGATGTGCATTACCGAGAGGGCCCAGAGATACCTCTCTGATACAAGGAGTGACAAATCCTAATCTCGATCTATGCCAACTCAACAAATACCATCGGAGACACCTTTAGAGCATCTTTATAATCACCCAGTTATGTTGTGACGTTTGATAGCACAAAAGGTGTTCCTCCGGTATTCGGGAGTTGCATAATCTCATAGTCAGAGGAACATGTATAAGTCATGAAGAAAGCAATAGCAATAAAACTAAACGATCATTATGCTAAGCTAACGGATGGGTCTTGTCCATCACATCATTCTCCTAATGATGTGATCCCGTTCATCAAATGACAACACATGTCTATGGTCAGGAAACTTGACCATCTTTGATTAACGAGCTAGTCAAGTAGAGGCATACTAGGGACATTCTGTTTTGTCTATGTATTCACACATGTACTAAGTTTCCGGTTAATATAATTCTAGCATGAATAATAAACATTTATCATGATATAAGGAAATATAAATAACAACTTTATTATTGCCTCTAGAGCATATTTCCTTCAGTCTCCCACTTGCACTAGAGTCAATAATCTAGTTCACATCGTCATGTGATTTAACACCAATAGTTCACATCTTTATGTGATTAGTTCACATCGCCATGTGACTAATACCCAAAGGGTTTACTAGAGTCAATAATCTAGTTCACATCGTCATGTGATTTAACACCCAAAGAGTGATCATGTTTTTCTTGTGAGAGAAGTTCAGTCAATGGGTCTGCCACATTCAGAGCCATATGTATTTTGCAAATTCTCTATGTCTACAATGCTCTGCATGGAGCTACTCTAGCTAATCACTCCCACTTTCAATATGTATCTAGATTGAGACTTAGAGTCATCCGGATCAGCGTCAAAGCTTGTATCGATGCAACTCTTTACGACGAACTCTTTATCACCTTGATAACTAAGAAATATCTCCTTAATCTTCTAAGGATAATTTTGACCGCTGTCCAGTGATCCACTCCTAGATCAATATCGTACCCCCTTGCCAAATTCATGGCAAGGTACACAATAGGTTTGGTACACAGCATAGCATACTTTATAGAACCTATGGCTGAGGCATAGGGAATGACTTTCATTCTCATTCTATTTTCTGTCATGGTCGTGTTTTGAGTCTTACTCAACTTTAAACCTTGCAATACAGGCAAGAACTCCTTCTTTGACTGTTCCATTTTGAACTACTTCAAAATCTTGTCAAGGTATGTACTCATTGAAAAAAAAAACTTATCAAGCATCTTGATCTATCTCTATAGATCTTGATGCCCAATATGTAAGCAGCTTCACCAAGGTCTTTCTTTGAAAAAACTCCTTTCAAACACTCCTTTATGCTTTACAGAAAATTCTACATCATTTCTGATCAACAATATGTCATTCACATATACTTATCAGAAAGGATGTAGTGCTCCCACTCACTTTCTTGTAAATACAGGCTTCTCCAAAAGTCTGTATAAAACCATATGCTTTGATCACACTATCAAAGCGTATATTCCAACTCCGAGAGGCTTGCACCAGTCCATAAACGGCGCTGGAGCTTGCACACTTTGTTAGGACCTTTAGGATTGACAAAACCTTCTGGTTGTATCACATACAACTCTTCTTTAATAAATCTATTAAGGAATGCAGTTTTGACATCCATTTGTCAGATTTCATAAAATGTGGCAATTGCTAACATGATTCGGACATACTTTAAGCATCGATACGAGTGAGAAAATCTCATCGTAGTCAACATCTTGAATTTGTCAGAAACCCTTTTCGACAAGTCGAGCTTTGTAGATAGTAACACTACTATCAGCGTCCATATTCCTCTTGAAGATGCATTTATTCTCAATGGCTTGCCGATCATCGGGCAAGTCCACCAAAGTCCACACTTTGTTCTCATACATGGATTCTATCTCAGATTTCATGGCCTCAAGCCATCTGTCGGAATCTGGGCTCATCATCACTTCCTCATAGTTCGCAGGTTCATCATGGTCTAGCAACATGACTTCCAGAACAGGATTACCATACCACTCTGGTGCGGATCGTACTCTGGTTGACCTATGAGGTTTGGTAGTAACTTGATCTGAAGTTTCATGATCATCATCATTAACTTCCTCACTAATTGGTGTAGGCATCACTGGAACTGATTTCAGTGATGAGCTACTTTCCAATTCGAGAGACGGTACAGTTACCTCATTAAGTTTTACTTTCCTCCCAGTCACTTCTTTCGAGAGAAACTCCTTCTCTAGAAAGGATCCACTCTTAGCAACAAAGATCTTGCCTTCGGATCTGTGATAGAAGGTGTACCCAACAGTTCCTTTGGGGTATCCTATGAAGACGCACTTCTCCGATTTGGGTTTGAGCTTATCATGCTGAAACTTTTTCACATAAGCATCGCAACCCCAAACTTTAAGAAACGACAGCTTGGGTTTCCTGCTAAACCACAGTTCATACGGTGTTGTCTCAACGGATTTTTTAGACGCTGCCCTATTTATCGTGAATGCAGTTGTCTCTGATGCATAACCCCAAAATGATAGTGGTAAATCGGTAAGAGACATCATAGATCGCACCATATCTAATAAAGTACGGTTACGATGTTCAGCCACACCATTACGCTGTGGTGTTCCAGGTGGTGTGAGTTGCGAAACTATTCCACATTGTTTCAAATGAAGGCCAAACTCGTAACTCAAATATTCGCCTCCGCGATCAGATTGTAGAAACTTTATTTTCTTGTTACGATGATTCTCAACTTCACTCTGGAATTCTTTGAACTTTTGAAATGTTTTAGACTTGTGTTTCATTAAGTAGATATACCCATATCTGCTCAAATCATCTGTGAAGGTCGGAAAATAACGATACCCGCTGCGAGCCTCAACACTCATCGGACCGCATACATCGGTATGTATTATTTCTAATAAGTCAGTGGCTCGCTCCATTGTTCCGGAGAACGGAATCTTAGTCATCTTGCCCATGAGGCATGGTTCGCAAGCATCAAGTGATTCATAATCATGTGATTCCAAAAGCCCACCAGCATGGAGTTTCTTCATGCGCCTTACACCAATATGACCTAAACGGCAGTGCCACAAATAAGTTGCACTATCATTATTAACCTTGCATCTTTTGGCTTCAATATTATGAATATGTGTATCACCACAATCGAGATTCAATAAACCATTCACCTTGGGTGTATGACCACAGAAGGTTGTATTCATGTAAATAGAATAACAATTATTCTTTGACTTAAATGAATAACCGTATTGCAATAAACATGATCCAATCATATTATGCTCAACGCAAACACCAAATAACATTTATTTTAGGTTCAACACTAATCTCGAAGGTAAAGGGAGTGTGCGATGGTGATCTATCAACCTTGGAATCACTTCCAACACACATCGTCACCTTGCCCTCAACTAGTCTCTGTTCATTTTATAACTCCTGTTTCAAGTTACTAATCATAGAAATTGAACCAGTATCAAATACCCAGGGGCTACTATGAATACTAGTAAAGTACACATCAATAACATGTATATCATATATACTTTTATTCACTTTGCCATCCTTCTTATCCGCCAAGTATTTGGGGCAGTTTCGCTTCCAGTGACCATTTCCTTTGCAGTAGAAGCACTCAGTTTTAGGCTTGGGTCTAGCTTTGGGCTTATTCATGGGAGTGGTAACTTGCTTGTCATTCTTCTTGAAGTTCCCTTTCTTTCCCTTGTACTTTTACTTGAAACTAGTGGTCTTGTCAACCATCAACACCTGATGCTTTTCTTGATTTCTACCTTCGCCGATTTCAGCATCGCGAAGAGCTCGGGGAATCGTTTTCATCATCCCTTGCATATTATAGTTCATCACAAAGTTCCAGTAACTTGGTGATAGTGACTAGAGAACTCTGTCAATCACTATCTTATCTGGAAGATTAACTCCCACTTGATTCAAGTGATTGTATTACTCAGACATTCTGAGCGCATGCTCACTGGTTGAGCTATTCTCCTCCATCTTGTAGGCAAAAATACTTGCCAGAGGTCTCATACCTCTCAACTCAGGCATGAGTCTGAAATACCAATTTCAACTCTTGGAACATCTCATATGCTCCGTGTCATTCAAAATGTTTTTGAAGTCCCGGTTCTAAGCCGTAAAGCATGGTGCACTAAACTATCAAGTAGTCATCATACCGAGCTTGCCAAACATTCATAACGTGTGCATCTGCTCCTGCAATAGGTCCATCACCTAGCGGTGCATCAAGGACATAATACTTCTGTGCAGCAATGAGGATAATCCTCATATCACAGAGATAGTCCGCATCATTGCTACTAACATCTTTCAACTTATTTTTCTCTAGGAACATATCAAAAATAAACGGGGAGCTACATCGCAAGCTATTGATCTACAACATAGATATGCAAATACTATCAGGACTAAGTGCATGATAAATTAAAGTTCAATTAATCATATTACTAAAGAACTCCCACTTAGATAGACATCCCTCTAGTCATCTAAATGATCACGTGATCCATATCAACTAAACCATGTCCGATCATCACATGAGATGGAGTAGTTTTCAATGGTGAACATCTCTATGTTGATCATATCTACTATATGATTCACGTTCGATCTTTCGATCTCAGTGTTCCGAGGCCATATCTGCATATGCTAGGCTCGTCAAGTTTAACCCGAGTATTCTGCACGCGCAAAACTGGCTTGCACCCGTTGTATGTGAACGTAATGCTTATCACACCCGATCATCATGTGGTGTCTCGGCACGACGAACTGTCGCAATAGTGCATACTCAGGAAGAACACTTATACCTTGAAATTTAGTGAGGGATCATCTTATAATGCTACCGCCGTACTAAGCAAAATAAGATGCATAAAAGATAAACATCACATGCAATCAAAATATGTGACATGATATGGCCATCATCATCTTGTGCCTTTGATCTCCATCTCCAAAGCACCGTCATGATCTCCATCGTCACCGGCATGACACCATGATCTCCATCATCTTGATCTTTATCAATGTGTCATCACATGGTCGTCTCGCCAACTATTGCTTTTGCAACTATTGCTATCGCATAGCGATAAAGTAAAGCAATTATATGGCGCTTGCATCTTATGCAATAAAGAGACAACCATAAGGCTCCTGCCAGTTGCCGATAACTTCTACAAAACATGATCATCTCATAAAACAATTTATATATCATCACGTCTTGACAATATCACATCCCAACAAGCCCTGCAAAAACAAGTTAGACGTCCTCTGCTTTGTTGTTGCAAGTTTTACGTGGCTGCTACGGGCTTCTAGCAAGAACCGTTCTTACCTAAGCATCAAAACCACAACGATTTTTCGTCAAGTGTGCTGTTTTAACCTTCAACAAGGACCGGGCGTAGTCAAACTCGATTCAACTATGTTGGAGAAACAGACACCCGCTAGCCACCTATGTGCAAAGCACGTCGGTAGAACCAGTCTCATGAACGTGGCCATGTAATGTCGGTCCGGGCCACTTCATCCAACAATACCGCCGAATCAAAGTAAGACGTTGCTGGTAAGCAGTATGACTATTATCGCCCACAACTCTTTGTGTTCTACTCATGCATATAACATCTACGCATAGACCTGGCTCTAATGCCACTGTTGGGGAATGCAGTATTTCAAAAAATTTACCTACGATCACGCAAGATCTATCTAGAAGATGCATAGCAACGAGCGGGGAGAGTGTGTCCACGTACCCTCGTAGACCGAAAGCGGAAGCGTTTGATACGTCTCCGTCGTATCTATAATTTTTTATTGTTCCATGCTAATATTATACAACTTTCATATACTTTTGGCAACTTTTTATACTATTTTTGGGACTAACATATTGATCCAGTGCCCGGTGCCAGTTCCTGTTTGTTGCATGTTATTTGTTTCACAGAAAACCCATATCAAATAGAGTCCAAATGGGATAAAAACTGACGGAGATTTTTTTGGAATATTTATGATTTTTGGGAAGAAGAATCAACGCGAGACGATGCCCGAGGGGGCCACGAGGCAGGGGGCGCGCCCCTGACCCTCGTGGCCACCCCGTAAGGCGGTTGGATCCCTTCTTGGAGGGGCTCTCACCCCTCCCACGCCATGGAGACCATGGACCAGATGGGAAACCCTTCTCCCATCTAGGGAGAAGGTCAAGGAAGAATAAGAAGAAGGGGGCTCTCTTCCCCTCGCTTCCGATGGCGCCGGAACGCCGCCGGGGCCATCATCATCACCGCGATCTTCACCAACACCTCCGTCATCTTCACCAACATCCTCATCACCTTCCCCCATCTATCTACAGCGGTCCACTCTCCCGCAACCCGCTGTACCCTTTACTTGAATATGGTGCTTTATGCTTCATATTATTATCCAATGATGTGTTGCCATCTTATGATGTTTGAGTAGATTTTCGTTGTCCTATCGGTAATTGATGAATTGCTATGATTGGTTTAATTTGCTTGTGGTTATGTTGCTGTCCTTTGGTGCCCATCATATGAGCGCGCGCGTGGATCACATCATAGGGTTAGTTGTATGTTGATAGGACTATGTATTGGAGGGCAAGAGTGACAGAAGCTTCAACCTAGCATATAAATTGATGCATACGGGATTGAAGGGGGACCAATATATCTTAATGCTATGGTTGGGTTTTACCTTAATGAACGTTAGTAGTTGTGGATGCTTGCTAATAGTTCTAATCATAAGTGCATAGAATTCCAAGTCATGGATGACATGCTAGCAGTGGCCTCTCCCACGTAAAACTTGCTATCGGTCTAGTAAAGTAGTCGATTGCTTACGGACAATTTCGCAACTCCTACCACCACTTTTCCGCACTCGCTATACTAACTTTATTGCTTCTTTATCTAAACAGCCCCTAGTTTTTATTTACGCACTCTTTATTATCTTGCAAACCTATCCAAAAACACCTACAAAGTACTTCTAGTTTCATACTTGTTCTAGGTAAAGCGGCCGTTAAGCGTGCGTAGAGTTGTATCAGTGGTCGATAGAACTTGAGGGAATATTTGTTCTACCTTTAGCTCCTCGTTGGGTTCGTCACTCTTACTTATCGAAAGGGGATACAATTGATCCCCTATACTTGTGGGTTATCAAGACCTTTTTCTGGCGCCGTTGCCGGGGAGTTATAGCGTGGGGTGAATATTCTCGTGTGTGCTTGTTTGCTTTATCACTAAGTAATTTTTGTTTGCTGTTCTTAGTTGTTTTCTATCTTTAGTTATGGGTAGGAAACGCAAAATACCAAAAAAATTAGTTGTACCTACTGAACCAATGGTTGAAGAACCACTAAAAATCTATCACACTCCTGAAGCTTTTTACTTGGATCATGTTTGATCCCTATGTGCTCGTGCTGAAATCCCAACTAGCTTAGTTGAGGGCAAATCTTTAGATGAGCCTGCTTGTTATGTGCGACACCGCTTATCTCAAAAAGCGAAACTTTTACTGGATCAAATTCATCGTTTGCAATGCTATGCTTGGAATTTATGTGAAATATATGATGTTACTTGTTGTTCTGAAAACCCTAAGAAACACCTTCCCTACCAATGTGAGTTTAGTGATAATGGAATCGTATCTTCGTATGCTAGGGGTGTTTATAATTACTATGATGTATCAAGCGGTTCTTATTCGAAGAACCCTTGCCTTTTGTTTAGCTTGAGACTAAATCATCGGACCCTTTGACTCTTCCACTGACTTATATATGTACCGAATGCAAATTCCAGTCTGATCAACTTGCAGCAGTAGGAGAACGAGTCACTTCAATTATCCTTTTAAGTTCTATTCTATCTTCTGTCTTTCCGCCATGGAATAGATCGATTCAGTTCCCCTTCTTTTCCCTTTACTTCGATTTAGAATAGCGTGCTTACTTTAATTTCTCAAAATAATTTGATGTTGAAGCGCAAGAGTGAGCAGCAGTCCGGTCAGCCCTTGCCATAGTCTTCTGCTAACCTAGCCTTTCCCATCTTTCTACTAAAACGAATGTAGCTAACGTGATAGGAGCATCCGTTGACAAAAGGATCACCCTAAGATGATCATCTCATGGCTATTGGGAACGAATCAATCAACAAATTGAAGAATTTATTGCTTTTAAGGGTGCTTATGAAATTGCTTCTTTGATTGAAAAGTATGATGATACTCTTTATAAATCTGAAAATTTTGCCATACTTAAATATTGTTATGATAATTATGCTTATAATGCCTATGTTAAACCATATGTTGAGGACTCCTTCATTGTCCAAGAAGAGACTAATATTTTGCAGGAGTCTATGGAAGAAGAAATTGATGAAACTGTGAGCTCATTAGATGAAAAAGATGATGAGGAGAGCGAAGAACAAAAGGAGGAAGAGCGGATTAGCTACCCGTGCCCACCTTCTAATGAGAGTAACTCTTCAACTCATACATTGTTTAATTTCCCTTCATGCTTACCGAAGGATGAATGCTATGATGATTGTTACGATCCCGTTGATTCTTTTGAAATATCCCTTTTTGATGATGCTTGCTATGCTTTTGGCCAAGATGCCGATATGAATTATGCTTATGGAGATGAACTTGCTATAGTTCCTTATGTTAAATATGAAATTGTTGCTATTGCACGCACGCATGATAGTCCTATTATCTTTTTGAATTCTCCAAACTACACTATATCGGAGAAGTTTGCCCTTATTAAGGATTATATTGATGGGTTGCGTTTTACCGCTACACATGATGATTTTGATAGATATAATATGCATGTGCTTGCTGCTCCTACTTGCAATTATTATGAGAGAGGAACTATATCTCCACCTCTCTATGTTTCCCACATGATAAAATTGCAAGAAACTGTTTATACTATGCATTGGCCTTTACTATGTGTGCATGAATTGTTCTTTTATGACATGCTGATGCATAGGAAGAGAGTTATACTTCATTGTTGCATGATATATGTTTCTTTGTGCTCACTACTAAATCACAAATCATTGTTAATTAAAATTGGCTTTGATATACCTTGGGATCCGGGTGGATCCATTACTTAAGCACTATATGCCTAGCTTAATGACTTTAAAGAAAGCGCTGCCAGGGAGACAACCTGGAAGTTTTAGAGAGTCATTTATTTCTGTTGAGTGCTTTTATAAAGTTTAAAAACAAAAAAATAAAGAGGGGAACCCAAAACTTTTCAAAAAGGAAAGTGAAAGTGAGAGAGACAAGCATTGTTGAAGTGGGGGAGCTCCTTGAACTTTGTTCATGCTCACGGAAACTTTGTGAATCTTGATTACAGAAACTTTTCAACAAAAATAATTATCCCCTTGTACAATTCCATTGTACTCCCTCTGTAAACAAATATAATAGTGTTTAGATCACTATTTTAGTGATCTAAACGCTCTTATATTTCTTTATAGAGGGAGTATAATAAAAATAATGTGCCAAGGTTTGCCTTTAGGATGTTTGCAATGCTTGTTGGTTTGTGCGGTGCAGGACAAAAACTTTGGCTGTAGTGCGCGATTTTAATTTTTTTTACTGGTACGTCAACCGGTTCTGAAACATTTTGCACTGTCTTTCTATACAAATTTTTTATTTTTCCTAATTTTGGCGGAGTACCAGAGGTATGGTGAATGTTCAGAGTATTACAGACTGTTCTGTTTAAGAAAGATTCTGTTTTTGATGCATAGTTTGCTTGTTTTGATGAAACTATCGATTTTTGTCAGTGGATTAAGCCATGGAAAAGTTATATTACAGTAGCTAAAATTCAAAAACAAAATATGAATTGGTTTTCAACAGTACTTAGAGTAGTGATTTGCTTTATTATACTAACGGATCTTACCGAGCTTTCTGTTGAGTTTTGTGTGGATGAAGTGTTCGAAGATCGAGGAGGTCTCGATGTGAGGAGGAGGAGGAGAGGCAAGAGCTCAAGCTTGGGGATGCCCAAGGCACCCCAAGTAAATATTCAAGGAGACTCAAGCGTTTAAGCTTGGGGATGCCCCGGAAGGCATCCCATCTTTCTTCAACAAGTATCCGTATGTTTTCGGATTCGTTTTGTTCATGCGATATGTGCAAATCTTGGAGCGTCTTTTGCATTTAGTTTTCACTTTTCTTTTATGCACCATGCTGGCATGAGATAGTCCTTGGTTGATTTATATAATGCTCTTTGCACTTCACTTATATCCTTTGAGTACGGCTTTATAGAATGCTTCATGTGCTTCGCTTATATCATTTGAAGCTTGGATTGCCTGTTTCTCTTCACATAGAAAACCACCATTTGTAGAATGCTCTTTTGCTTCACTTATATTTGTTAGAGCGTGGGCATATCTTTTGCAGAAAGAATTAAACTCTCTTGCTTCACTTATATATATTTAGAGAGATGACATGAACTGGTCATTCACATGGTTAGTCACAAAATCCTACATAAAACTTGTAGATCACTGAATATGATATGTTTGATTCCTTGCAATAGTTTTGCGATATAAAGATGCTGATATTAGAGTCATGCTAGTGGGTGGTTGTGAATTGTAGAAATACTTATGTTGAGGTTTGTGATTCCCGTAGCATGCACGTATGGTGAACCGTTATGTAACGAAGTTGGAGCATTAGGTATTTATTGATTGTCTTCCTTATGAGTGGCGGTCGGGGACGAGCGATGGTCTTTTCCTACCAATCTATCCCCCTAGGGGCATGCGTAGTAGTACTTTGCTTCGAGGGCTAATAAACTTTTGCAATAAGTATATGAGTTCTTTATGACTAATGTGAGTCCATGGATTATACGCACTCTCACCCTTCCATCATTTGCTAGCCTCTTCGGTACCGTGCATTGCCCTTTCTCACCGAGATAGTTGGGGCAAACTTCGCTGGTGCATCCAAACCCCGTGATATGATACACTCTGTCACACATAAGCCTCCTTATATCTTCCTCAAAACAGCCACCATACCTACCTATCATGGCATTTCCATAGTCATTCCGAGATATATTGTCATGCAACTTCCATCATCATCATATACATGACTTGAGCATTTATTGTCATATTGTTTTGCATGATCGTAAGATAGCTAGGATGATGTTTTCATGGCTTGTCCATTTTTTGATGTCATTGCTATGCTAGATCATTGCACATCCCGGTACACCACCGGAGGCATTCATATAGAGTCATATCTTTGTTCTAGTATCGAGTTGTAATATTGAGTTGTAAGTAAATAAAAGTGTGATGATCATCACTATTAGAGCATTGCCCCAAAAAAAAGAGGCCAAAGAAGCCTAAATAAAAAGGGGGCCAAAGAAGCCCGCAAAAAAAAGAAAAAAAAGGGGCAATGTTACTATCCTTTTACCACAGTTGTGCTTCAAAGTAGCACCATGTTCTCCATATAGAGAGTCTCTTGAGTTATCACTTTTATATACTAGTGGGAATTTTCATTATAGAACTTGGCTTGTATATTCCGATGACGGGCTTCCTCAAATTCCCGAGGTCTTCATGAGCAAGCAAGTTGGATGCACACCCACTTAGTTTCCAGTTTGAGCTTTCATACACTTATAGCTCTTAGTGCATCCGTTGCATGGCAATCCCTACTCCTCACATTGACATCAATTGATGGGCATCTCCATAGCCCGTTGATTAGCCGCGTCGATGTGAGACTTTCTCCTTTTTTGTCTTCTCCACACAACCTCCATCATCAAATTCTATTCCACCCATAGTGCTATGTCCATGGCTTGCGCTCATGTATTGCATGAGGGTTGAAAAGGCTGAAGCGCGTTAAAAAGTATGAACCAATTGCTCGGCTTGTCATCGGGGTTGTGCATGATGTGAATATTTTGTGTGGTGAAGATGGAGCATAACCAGACTATATGATTTTGTAGGGATAACTTTCTTTGGCCATGTTATTTTGAAAAGACATGATTACTTTATTAGTATGCTTGAAGTATTATTGTCTTAATGTCAAATGATAGACTATTGATTTGAATCACTCGTGTCTTAATATTCATGCCATGATTAGATTACATGATCAAGATTATGCTAGGTAGCATTCCACATCAAAAATTACCTTTTTTATCATTTACCTACTCGAGGACGAGCAGGAATTAAGCTTGGGGATGCTGATACGTCTCCGTCGTATCTATAATTTTTGATTGTTCCATGCCAATATTATACAACTTTCATATACTTTTGGCAACTTTTCATACTATTTTTGGGACTAACATATTGATCCAGTGCGAGTGCCAGTTCCTGTTTGTTGCATGTTTTTTGTTTCGCAGTAAACCCATATCAAACGTAGTCCAAACGGGATAAAAATTGACGGAGATTTTTTTGGAATATTTATGATTTTTGGCAAGCAGAATCAACGCGAGATGATGCCCGAGGGGGTCACGAGGCAGGGGGGCCCCAGGGGGGCAGGCGCGCCCCTGACACCCATGGCCACCCCGTAAGGCGGTTGGAGCCCTCTTTCGCCGCAAGAAAGCTAATTTATGGATAGAGATCGTGTCCAAAATTCAGCCCAATCAGAATTACGGATCTCCGATTATAAAAGAAACGGTGAAAGGCCAGCTCTGAGAACGTAGAAACAGAGAGAGACAGAGAGACAGATCCAATCTCGGAGGGGCTCTCACCCCTCCCACGCCATGGAGACCATGGACCAGATGGGAAACCCTTCTCCCATCTAGGGAGAAGGTCAAGGAAGAATAAGAAGAAGGGGGCTCTCTCCCCCTCGCTTCCGATGGCGCCGGAACGCCGCCGGGGCCATCATCATCACCGCGATCTTCACCAACACCTCCGTCATCTTCACCAACATCCTCATCACCTTCCCCCATCTATCTACAGCGGTCCACCCTCCCGCAACCCGCTGTACCCTCTACTTGAACATGGTGCTTTATGCTTCATATTATTATCCAATGATGTGTTGCCATCCTATGATGTCTGAGTAGATTTTCGTTGTCCTATCGGTAATTGATGAATTGCTATGATTGGTTTAATTTTCTTGTGGTTATGTTGCTGTCCTTGGTACCCATCATATGAGCGCACGCGTGGATCACACCATAGGGTTAGTTGTATGTTGATAGGACTATGTATTGGAGGGCAAGAGTGACAGAAGCTTCAACCTAGCATAGAAATTGATGCATACGGGATTGAAGGGGGCCAATATATCTTAATGCTATGGTTGGGTTTTACCTTAATGAACGTTAGTAGTTGCGGATGCTTGCTAATAGTTCCAATCATAAGTGCATAGAATTCCAAGTCAGGGATGACATGCTAGCAGTGGCCTCTCCCACATAAAACTTGCTATCGGTCTAGTAAAGTAGTCAATTTCTTAGGGACAATTTCGCAACTCCTACCACCACTTTTCCGCACTCGCTATACTAACTTTATTGCTTCTTTATCTAAACAGCCCCTAGTTTTTATTTACGCACTCGTTATTATCTTGCAAACCTATCCAAAAACACCTACAAAGTACTTCTAGTTTCATACTTGTTCTAGGTAAAGCGAACGTTAAGCGTGCGTAGAGTTGTATCGGTGGTCGATAGAACTTGAGGGAATATTTGTTCTACCTTTAGCTCCTCATTGGGTTCGACACTCTTGCTTATCGAAAGAGGCTACAATTGATCCCCTATACTTGTGGGTTATCAGCGTTTAGTAACGCGGTTGATGTAGTCGAACGTCTTCGCGATCCAACCGATCCAAGCACCGAACGTACGGCACCTCCGCGGTCAGCACACGTTCAGCTCGATGACGTCCCTCGAACTCTTGATCCAGTTGAGGCCGAGGGAGAGTTCCGTCAGCATGACGGTGTGGTGACGGTGATGAAGTTACCGGTGCAGGGCTTCGCCTAAGCACTACGATGATATGACCGAGGTGTGTAACTATGGAGGGGGGCACCGCACACGGTTAAGAGAAACTTGTGTGCTCTGGGGTGCCCCCCTGCCCCCGTATATAAAGGAGGGGAGGGGAGGCTGGCCAGCCCTCCTAGGGCGCACCAAGAGAGGGGAATCCTACTAGGACTCTAAGTCCTTGTAGGTTTCCACCTAACGAAGAGGGGGAAGAAGGAAGGGAGAGAGGGAAGCGAAGGAAAGGGGGGCGCCGCCCCCTTCCCCTGGTCCAATTCGGACCCAAGGGGGTGGCACGTGGCCAGCCCCTTGTGGCCCTTCCTCTCTTCCCACTAAGGCCCATGAAGGCCCATTAGTTCCCCCGGGGGGTTCTGATAACCCTCCGGCACTCCGATAATTATCCGGTACCTTTCGGAACTCATCCGGTGTCCGAATAACATCGTCCAATATATCAATCTTTGTCTCTCGACCATTTCGAGACTCTTCGTCATGTTCGTGATCTCATCCAGGACTCCGAACAAACTTCGGTCATCAAATCACATAACTCATAATACAAATCATCATCGAATGTTAAGCGTGCGGACCCTATGGGTTCGAGAACTATGTAGACATGCCTGAGACACATCTCCGGTCAATAACCAATAGCGGAACCTGGATGCTCATATTGGTTCCTACATATTCTACAAAGATCTTTATCGGTCAAACCGCATAACAACATACGTTGTTCCCTTTGTCATCGATATGTTACTTGCCCGAGATTCGATCGTCGGTATCATCATGCCTAGTTCAATCTCGTTACCGACAAGTCTCTTTACTCGTTCCGTAATGCATCATCCCGTGACTAACTCATTAGTCACATTGCTTGCAAGGCTTATAGTGATGTGCATTACCGAGAGGGCCCAGAGATACCTCTGTGATACACGGAGTGACAAATCCTAATCTCGATCTATGCCAACTCAACAAACACCATCGGAGACACCTGTAGAGCATCTTTATAATCACCCAGTTACGTTGTGACGTTTGATAGCACACAAGGTATTCCTCTGGTTTTCAGGAGTTGCATAATCTCATAGTCAGAGGAACATGTATAAGTCATGAAGAAAGCAATAGCAATAAAACTAAACGATCATTATGCTAAGATAACGGATGGGTCTTGTCCATCACATCATTCTCCTAATGATGTGATCCCGTTAATCAAATGACAACACTTGTTTATGGTCAGGAAACTTGACCATGTTTGATTAACGAGCTAGTCAATAGAGGCATACTAGGGACATTTTATTTTGTCTATGTATTCACACATGTACTAAGTGTCCGGTTAATACAATTCTAGCATGAATAATAAACATTTATCATGATATAAGGAAATATAAATAACAACTTTATTATTGCCTCTAGGGCATATTTCCTTCACAATCGACAATCTAGTTCCTTTTAGTTAAGAACCGGTTCCAGAATTTCCGGGCTGATTTGCCCTCTTGTTCGATGATGTGGCTGAGCTGGTCGGCATCCAGGGGTCGAACGTAAGTGCCCTGGAAGTTTGCCCTAAAGGCCTCCTCGAGCTCTTCCCAGCTCCCGATAGAATTTCTAGGGAGGCTATGGAGCCAATGTCTCGCAGTCCTTTAAGCTTTAGCGGTAGGTATTTGATGGCGTGGGGGTCATCACCTTAGGCCATGTGAATGTGGAGAAGAAAGTCTTCGATCCATACACCTGGGTCAGTTGTTCTGATCGATGTTGATGGGTTTAAACCCTTCTGGGAACTGATGCTCCATGACCTCGATCGTTTGTGAAACATACTGGATGTGCAGGCCCTCGATATCAAGCCGCATCTTGTCAGGCATTGGCCGTCGTCCTAGCCCGTGTCTATTCCTGAGCTCTTTCGTGTGTGTCTAACCAAGCATCGTAGCCCTCTAGGCCGAGGGGCATTGTCGGTGTCAAAACCGGCAGATCTCGGGTAGGGGGTGCCGAACTGTGCGTCTGAGAATCAATGGTAACAATGGACAATGGGACACAATGTTTACCCAGGTTCGGGCCCTCTTAAAGGAGGTAAAACCCTACGTCTTGCTTGATTGTATTCAATGAGTATAGGGGTTAGAAGAGTTGATCTACCTCGAGATCGTAATGGCTAAACCCTAGTTGTCTAGCCTATGAGAATTATGATAGTCTCTATGGACTAAACCCTCCGGTTTATATACACACCGGAGGGGTCTAGGGCTGTACAGAGTCGGTTTGTGGGGGAAGGAAATAACATATCCGGACACCAAACTTGCCTTCCACGCATATGGGAGTCCTACCCGGACACGGGGGAAAGTCTTCTGCTTTGATCTTCACGGCCCATCAGTCCGGCCCATACCAAATAGTCCGGACACTTGAGGACCCCCTAATCCAGGACTCCCTCAGTAGCCCCTGAACCAGTTTTCGATGACGATGTGTTCGGCACACAGATTGTCTTCGGCATTGCAAGGCAGGTTCCCTCTCTTAAGCATTTTAAGATAACTCCCTGCACAAAGGTGTTGTATCTGGCTCTGTATAACTAATACAACCCTTAGCCACGAAGGCAAAATATCAAAATAAAACATTGTATTTTACTCACAACTTTTTCGGCAAAGCGTCATGTCTGGCTCTTTAACATTTTGAACTGTTTTCATGCCCCTCGTTTTGCGTTTCGAGGCATAGCCTCCATTGGCACGTCTTAACAGAGATCGTGCCCGCCCGTTGCGGGATCCTCATCAAAACGGTTTTGGGTAATCCAACCGCGCCATTCGCACGATTTCTTTGGGAACAAGCGAGATTTAAGGCTTGGGAGGGGGGCGTTTGGTATTTCTCCTGCCTATAAGAGGGTAAAAAATCCCTTCTTTTTCCCCCACACCTTCTCCTAGCTCCTGCCTTCCCTTCCTGTGAGCTCCAGCACCCAAAACCTCAATCTTTCCCACCACCACCAACCTCCCTAGCCATGTCTGGATCCGGCTCCAAGGGCAAGTGGGAGGCCTCCTCCGTCACGGAGAAGGACATCAAGGATCTCCGGAGCGCAGGTTATCTGTCTACGGAGACCCCGCACAGGCGCCCTAACAAGGGTCAGGTCATCCCTACCCTGGAGCCCAGCGAGAGGGTAGTGTTCATTCCCCACTTCCTCCACGTACTAGGATTTCCCCTCCATCCCTTCGTCTGCGGCCTCATGTTCTATTACGGGCTAGATTTCCATTATCTAGCCCCAAACTTCTTCCTCCACATATCAGCGTTCATCGTCGTGTGCGAGGCTCTCCTCCCCATCCCGCCACACTTCGGCCTAGGGATTAAAGTTTTCAATCTGAAGACGAAGGTGGTCGACGGACAGCACGCGGACTGCAGCGGGGCCATAGTGAGCTAGCTTCCCAGCGCCGTCTGGCCCAAAGGGGCATTCATGGAGATGGTTAAAGTGTGGCAGCAGGAGTGGTTCTACATCACCGAACCCCGCAACGCCAACTGGGCAGCCACGCCCGTCTTCGGATCCGGACCCCCCCCCCCACTAGGCTCACCTCCTAGACCGCTAAGGGCCTTGACAGGAGATCCACAGTGGAGGTGCAGATGCTGCAAAAGCGAATCACCAACATAATAGGCAAACACACCGGTCTCACAAACTTGATTTAGGTGATGCTCTTCTGCCGGACTCTTCCTTGCCAACTCCGGGCCTCCCACATGCGGGAGTTTAATCCGGAGGAGCCACAGACCTTGAAGCACTTCTTCAGCACAATGGACAAAGACATTTGGAAGCTGCTCTTCAAGGCCTAAAAACATGGCCGAAGAAGACCAAAGACATCGGTCTCGACATCAAGAATCCGGCCTCGCCGGTAAGCATGATTTTCCCAAGTACCTATTCGGTCAATAAGTTAAGATATAATGTAACGCTTGTCTTTCGTATAGGGCTGGACGGCAAAGGTTGAGCGGATCAAGTGTCCGACACCGCTGCCTGAAGACCCAGCCACACCCCAGCGAACAGAGATGTTGGTCCCGGCGCCATATCAGGCGCCGGAGAAGAAGGCCAAGAAGAAGAAGGGCAAGGAGGCCAAGGGTGGCCCCCGCCACAAGGGTCCTTCGGACGCTATGTCCGGAGAGACCGAAGCTCCCTCCTCCCATGAGGGAGACGAGGAAGAAGAAGAGGAGGAGACGGTGGAAAGCGACTCCCCTCGTAAGGGGTGGAAGAAGAAGAGAGCGGCCTCCGAAGACCCTAAGGGGGATGCGCCGAAGAGGGGGAAGATGATCCTCCAGGACAGTTCGTACTCAGATGCCGAACTGGTCCCCAAAAAGCCTCCCAGGGAGAAGCCCCTGGCCGAATTGTAAGTATTTAGATACTCACTGTTTATCTTCAGATCTCCCTTTCTATTATATAAGCCATTTTTCTATGTGTCTTTCAGCCCTCCCCGCGATCTCCCGAACACTTCGTTATCGGAGGGGAGTTCTCTGCCACCTGAGATGGCGGAGAGAAAGACGCCGACACAAGCTCCGTCGCCTATTACCATGGAGGACACCAAGGTGTCGTCCCAAAGGACCTCTCCTAACCGAGGGGAGGCGAGCGAGGCTGTCGAGAAGGCGCCCGATATTAATACATCGATCGTCGAAGACATAGGGGAGACGAACCCTATGATGATCGATGGTGGGGACCCCCAACAATCCGGGCCCCAGCCGGACAATATTCCAGGGGCCAATGTGGCTCCGGGATCAGGTGAGCAGCCCCCTTCGAAAGAGGGGGGAGGAGCATCAGCTCCGCCGACGACCTCCACCAATCCAGAGTCGCCGAGCGCTCTAGCCGAAGCACTGCAACGTGCTTCCGTTGTGGAGGAGCACCACACCCTGATGGGTGTGGTGGTAGAGACGGTTCAGTCTGCCAAGAGCGGACTGAATGAAGCCTTTACCAGCCTACTGACAGGCTTCGAGGTATGCGACGTAATGCTCTAAACGCTTTTACACACAGAGGAATATACCTGCATACAGATAGTAGCCCCTGAGGCTCTGTCCGGTGTAAAAGAAACTGGACAGAGGATCCACATAAAATTTGGGAAAGCTAACATACTTCTCTGTTATTGTAACAGGCTTCCCTGTTGGCGGCAACCGCCCAGGCCGCAGAAGTTTCCGAACTCAATCGGAAGCTTAAGTTGGCCGATGAAGAAATCGACCACGTTAACAAGCAGTTCGATGAGACGCAAGGTATGCATATAGTGTTAAAAGTTTAGTTATATATCATAAGTGATAGTTATATTCAGAGATTAACTCATGTAGTGCTTTGATTGTGAGCATAGTTGGTGCAGCCGAGGTCGAGACCCTCAAAGGCGCCCTTGCCCAAGCTCAAAAAGAGGCGAAGGCAAACAAGGCAGCCGCTGACAAAGCGGCTGCAAAGCTGGAGACCGAGCAAGCCGCCCGCCGCCAACACGAAGCTCAGGTGGCCGAAGTCGAGAAGGAGCTGAAGGATGCCATCAGCAAATGTGAGGCTTTGGAAGAGAAGACTTCGGACCAATCATCCGAACTCACCAAAGCCCTCCAGGAGGCTAAAGAGGCACGGGTCGAGTCCCGGAGTGCTCGCGAGGAGATCCGTCAGGCGAAGCAGATAGCGGCTGGTAAGGCCTTTCTTTTGTAGAGTATATTCGGAGGTCAAAGATATGCTTTGCTCACCCGAGTGTGGAGTTCTCCAAACGCATTTGCGGATCTACTGAGGAGTGCTGCCGATGTCGCATAGTTCTTTCAAGCCCAGGAGGGGAACTCGACCAAGAAGTTGTTCTGGTCGCAGTTTCTTATGCCGGAGCACCCGACGCCCCTAAACGACCAGCTAAAGCAGCAAATGAAGCTGCATAGGGTGGCCAGCTTGGCCGTGAAGGATTTAGTAGTCCGGCTTTGGCCAGCCGAACCAATTCCCAGTAGCTACTTCGGTTTGATGAGGCGGCTCGTCGACGCGCTGCCTCAGGTTGATGCTGTGAAGTGCTCGGCATGCATAGAGGGTGCTCGGATGGCCTTCCCCCGTGTCAAGATGCATTGGGTAAAGATGAAGGCCACCGACGTGGCGACCGCAGGCCCACCTGAAGGCAAGGACCACCGCAAGCCGGAGAGGTACTTCGAATACGTCCTGGCGGGGGCCCGAATAGTAGAGGGCCAATGCTCGAAGGACGTTATATTTGAGTAGATGTATTTGGGTTGTGAAAAACTATGTTTGTGAACCCAGGCTTGTAATATATTTGTGCCTTTTATCTTAAGTGATTTTCCTCATGTGCGGCCGTTTAATTCTGACAGTTGTCACTCGTCGGCTTCAGCCCCCACATAGATGCTACGGGGGTGTTCGACATAGCGCGTTACCACACTTTATCCAACGTCTTGGTCCATGAAGGAGGTGTCCGCGAGGTGAACCAGGCAATCAGACTATGCGGCTTTATTACTTTCACTTAGCCATAGGAGTTTGATGGTGGGGCTAAGTACTAGCCCTTTGCGCGTGTGCGACAATCCAAACTAAGGTGCCTTTTCCATGTGGTTGGACGAAGACCAGCCCCTCGTATAACACGGAGTAAATCACTAACGATTTGTAGTAAGTCACTGAATAGCCAACTAGCTTCTCGCTTTATCATGACAGTCAGTTTTCGGCTTTCTCTACTGAGGTATTTGACCGGACGAACCAGAAATACAATCGCAGTAGTTCTCCCTCTACTACCTTAGCCGGACGAGCGGAACGTAAGGTGGTAAGCACAGGAGTCGGGCAACCCAACTATAGACCAAATACATGATTCGGATTCGATGCATATAGTGCAATATTCGGGACGCCGAAGAGTACCCTATAGGTGTTCGGACTTGAAAACATGCGAGCCGAGTCCAGCCCCCGGTGTTAAGGCCGGACTAAAGCACGTGTGGCAATCTGAAGTAAGGAGGGAATACAGATGACAAAATAAATCAGTACCAAACAAAAGTGGTGATCAACTATTTCCTTTATATCTTGGATAATACGTCGAGACGTGCTATTACAGATAATTCCATGAATATCAAGGCTATTTTACATGCCGAGAGTTTACACAAGGAAGAGTTTTACACAGGGCCTAAAAGCAATGGTCTTAAAGATCCCGATGGTGCCCTGCCGCACGTCTGCGCCGTTTCTCCTTGGTGAGAAATCCTCTGAGAGGAAAAGTCGATGGTCGTCTATAAGAAAGGGGAGCCTGGAAAATAGCCCTTGTACGATCGTAGGGTGGGTAGGTTTTTAATGAACCTGTAGTACAAAAGAAAAGAAAAAAGAGAGAGAAGGTTAAGGTCCGAATAGGGTCAAGCCGTACAATAGACCTTTTCCTCATTATGCCTCCGGCGCTGCCCAAGGTATTTTAAGTGCGTAATTATGCACGCGCGGTATGTATGCCGCAATCTTATGGGGTGATCGGCGGAGGCGGAACTGCTATTCAAGCTCTGGATCCGCCGAGCTGTCATGTTGTACCTGTAATGTAGATCGGACTCGCTTGGCAGTGTCGGGGGTCTTAATGACCGATGAGTTGTTTGGCTTGATGAGGCCGTTCTGTACCTCAGCTGCAAGGGTCGCGGTGTGCTCCTCAGTACAGAGGGAGCGCTCCATATTTCCATTGACTGTGATGACGCCGCGCGGTTCGAGCATTTTGACCTTTAAGTAAGCATAATGTGGGACTGCATTAAAGCGGGCGAAAGGAGTTCGTCCGAGCAGCGCGTGATAACCACTGCGGAAAGGGACAATATCGAAGATCAATTCTTCACTTCGAAAGTTATCTGGAGAGCCGAATACTACTTCCAGTGTTAAGGAGCCCGTGCAGCGGGCCTCTACGCCAGGTATCACTCCTTTAAAGGTAGTGTTACTAGGCTTGATTCTTGATGGGTCAATGCCCATCTTACAGACAATGTCTTGATAAATCAGATTGAGACTGCTACCGCCGTCCATAAGGACTCTAGTGAGATGGTATCCGTCGATGATGGGATCGAGTACTAGGGCCGCCGAACCTCCATGAAAGATACTGGTTGGGTGGTCCCTGCGATCGAAGGTAATCAGACAAGCCGACCATGGGTTGAATTTTGGGGTGACAGGCTCTACGGTGTAGACGTCCCTTAGTGCGCGCTTGCGCTCCCTCTTGGGGATATGTGTGACATATATCATGTTCACTGTTTTCACCTCGGGGGGAAACTTCTTATGTCCCCCGGTGTTCGGAGGGCGGGGTTTGTCATCGTCATCGCTTGGAGGTCCCTTCCCCTTATGTTCGGTATTTAATTTACCGGCCTGTTTAAAAACCCAACGGTTTCTGCTGGTGTGGTTGGCAGGCTTGTCAGGGGTGCCATGAATCTGGCAAGGCCTATCTAGTATTTTGTCCAAATTGGATGGACCGTCTCTATTTCCTTTGAACGGCTTCTTCCGCTGACCGGATTTGGAGCCGCTAAATCCGGTGTTGACCGTCGTATCCTCGGTTTCTTCATTGTTGTTCCGATGCTTATTTTGCTACGTCGTGGCCTTCCATTGCCATCCCTAGCCTCAGAGGTGCCTGGGTCGCTAGTACTGTTGCTTCTACGAGCCAGTCAGCTATCTTCGCCTTCGCAGAAGCGGGTCATAAGTGCGGTAAGGGCTGCCATAGTCTTTGGCTTTTCCTCGCCGAGGTGTCGGGCGAGCCATTCGTCACGGACGCTGTGCTTAAAGGCCGCTAAGGCTTCAGCGTCCGGATAGTCGACGATTTGGTTCTTTTTTATTAAGAACTGGGTCCAGAGTTTGCGGGCTGACTCTCCGGGTTGCTGGACTATGTGACTAAGGTCATCAGCGTCCGTTGGCCGGACATATGTGCCTTGGAAGTTGTCTGGAAAGGCATCCTCCAAGTCCTCCCAACTGCCAATGGAGTTCTCTGGGAGGCTATTCAATCAGTGTCGTGCTGGTCCTTTTGGCTTTAGGGGAAGGTATTTAATGGCGTGGAGATCATCACCGCGAGCCATGTGAATGTGGAGAAGAAAATCTTCAATCCATACAGCGGGATCTGTCATTCCATCGTATGCCTCGATGTTTACGGGTTTAAACCCTTCTGGAAACTGGTATTGCATTACCTCATCGGTAAAGCACATGGGGTGTGCGGCGCCTCTATATCGGGAACATCACGACATAGTTCGGATGACATCCGTGTTCGTTTCTCGGCTTGAACTTGGTTATGCTTGTCGCGCCAGGCTTGATGGCCATCGTCTCATGTTGGAGCACGTCCCCTTGATCCGTAGATTGATCTAGTCTGGCTGGCTCTATTGTCCAGGTCCTGGCGTAAGTCGTACGTGTAGCCCGGAGCCGCTGTCACTTTGCCTCTACGGCGAGGTGGCGCGGGCTGGTGTTCGGCATAATTAGCCGCTTTGTCCCGGCCACGTGGTGGTTGATACGTCTCCAACGTATCTATAATTTTTTATTGTTCCATGCTATTATATTATCTGTTTTGGATGTTTAATGGGCTTTACTAAGCACTTTTATATTCTTTTTGGGACTAACCTATTAACCGAAGGCCCAGTGCAAATTGTTGTTTTTTTTCCTATTCTAGTGTTTCGCAAATAAGGAATATCAAACGGAGTCCAAACGGAATGAAACCTTCGGGAGAGTTATTTTTGGAAAAAACGTGATCCAGAGGAGTTGGAGTGGACGTCAAGAAAGAAGCGAGGAGGCCACGAGGCAGGGAGGCGCGCCTGCCCCCCTGGGCGTGCCCCCACCCTCGTGGGCCCCTCGCAGCTCCACCGACCTACTTCTTCCTCCTATATATACACATATACCCCGAAAACATCCAAGAGCACCACGAAACCCTATTTCCACCACCGCAACCTTCTGTACCCGCGAGATCCCATCTTGGGGCCTTTTCCGGCGCTCCGCCGGAGGGGGAATCGATCATGGAGGGCTTCTACATCAACACCATAGACTCTCCGATGATGTGTGAGTAGTTTACCACAGACCTTCAGGTCCATAGTTATTAGCTAGATGGCTTATTCTCTCTCTTTGGATCTCAATACAAAGTTCTCCTCGATCTTCTTGGAGATCTATTCGATGTAATTCTTTTTGCGGTGTGTTTGTCGACATCCGATGAATTGTGGGTTTATGATCAAGATTATCTATGAACAACATTTGAATCTCCTCTGAATTCTTTTATGTATGATTTGTTATCTTTGCAAGTCTCTTTGAATTATCAGTTTGGTTTGGCCTACTAGATTGATCTTTCTTGCAATGGGAGAAGTGCTTAGCTTTGGGTTCAATCTTGCGGTGTCCTTTCCCAGTGACAGCAGGGGCAGCAAGGCACGTATTGTATTATTGCCATCGAGGATAAAAAGATGGGGTTTACATCATATTGCTTGAGTTTATCCCTCTACATCATGTCATCTTGCTTAATGCGTTACTCCGTTCTTACTCTAGATGCATGCTGGATAGCGGTCGATGTGTGGAGTAATAGTAGTAGATGCAGAATCGTTTCGGTCTACTTGTCGCAGACGTGATGCCTATATACATGATCATGCCTAGATATTCTCATAATTATGCACTTTTCTATCAATTGCTCGATAGTAATTTGTTCACCCACCGTAATACTTATGCTATCTTGAGAGAAGCCACTAGTGAAACCTATGGCCCGAGGGTCTATTTTCCATCATATAAGTTTCCAATCTATTTTTATTTTGCAATCTTTACTTTCAGTTTATATCATAAAAATACCAAAAATATTTATCTTATTATCTCTATAAGATCTCACTTTTGCAAGTGGCCATGAAGGGATTGACAACCCCTTTATCGCGTTGGTTGCAATGTTCTTATTTGTTTGTGCAGGTATAAGGTGACTTGTGTGTAACCTCCTACTAGATTGATACCTTGGTTCTCAAAAACTGAGGGAAATACTTATGCTACTTTGCTGCATCACCCTTTCCTCTTCAAGGGAAAAACCAACGCAAGCTCAAGAGGTAGCAAGAAGGATTTCTGGCGCCGTTGCGGGGAGGCTTACGCCAAGTCAAGTCAATATTTGATCTCCTAGCAACTAGCCATTTCTAGCGCAGTTGCCAAGTCAAGTCAAGACATACCAAGTACCCATCACAACTCTTATCCCTCGCATTACATTATTTTCCATTTTCCTCTCGTTTTCCTCTCCCCCACTTCACCCTTGCCATTTTATTCACCCTTCTTTTGTTCGTCTTTTCGTTTGCCTTGATGTCTTACTTGGCTCGTTTGCTCATTTGGTTGGAACAGTTGTTTATTTATTGCTAAACAGAGAACCTAAGATCCATGTATCCTCATCCTCTTGCTAATATTTTTAAGAGATCCAATTATGATGAACCAATTGCTAGTGAGTTTTGTGCACTAGATTATCTTTATGAAGTTTTGCTTGAAATTCGTGAATCTGAAAATTGTGATGAAGTACTTTATGGAGTGATTCATGATGGATCTTTGAATAGAAAGCATGATTGCAATGATGGTAGTATAAATTCTATTAATGTTAATTGTTCTTATAATATGCAAAACCCTAATCTTGGGGATGCTAGTTTTGCTATGTCTACTACTTGTTGCAATGATCATGATTGGGGTGATTCTTCTTATGATCTTGAAAATTTATTTAAGCCCCATGATGAATATGAGATTGATTATAATGTTTGCAATAATATTGAAAGTGGGTTTGGAAGAGTGTCAACTTTATATCCCACATATTTGGAGAATGTTCAATCTTATGAAGTTTTTGATAAAAGTGGGTTTGGAGAGGTCATGACTTTAGTTAATGTTAATCCCACTATTTTGGAAGAGTGTCAACTTTGCATACATGTGGATCGTGTTAATAATATGTTTTGTGATAGCTATATTGTTGAATTTGATTATGATCCTACATATAATTATTATGAGAGAGGAAAATATGGTTGTAGAAATTTTTATGTTACTAAATTACCTCTCGTTATGTTGAGATTGCTATTGTTTCTTTCCGCTTCCTTGCATATGCTAGTTTTTGCTTGCCTTGGTAATTTGTTTGCCTATAAGATGCCTATGCATAGGAAGTATGTTAGACTTATATGTGTTTGTCACGTGTTTTATGATGCTATGTTTGTGCTTCAATTCTTGTCTTTCATGTGAGCATCGTTGAAATCTTATGCCTAGCTAAAAGGCTTTAAAGAAAAGCGCTTGTTGGGAGACAACCCAATATTTTTTTCTTGATGTTATAATAAATAATTCATCTAGCCTCTGTTTATATGTGGTTTTATGTTTTAATTATTGTTTGTGCCAAGTAGAACCTTTGGGAAGGCTTGGGTGAAGTCTATGTGATCTTGTTGTAAAAAACAGAAACTTTTGCGCTCACGAGATTAGCTGCCATTTTTTACTGGAGAGTGATTTTAGGTTGATTATTTTTTCAGATGATTAATAGACAAATTACTCAGGTCCACCAATTTATTTCAGAATTTTTGGATTTCCAGAAGTATACATTTGATACAGATTACTACAGACTGTTCTGTTTTTGACAGATTCTGTTTTCTATGTGTTGTTTGCTTATTTTGATGAATCTATGAGTAGTATCGGAGGGTATGAACCATAGAGAAGTTGGAATACAGTAGATATTACACCAATATGAATTTATAATGAGTTCACAACAGTACCTAAGTGGTGATTTATTTTCTTATACTAACGGAGCTTACGAGTTTTCTGTTGAGTTTTGTGTTGTGAAGTTTTCAAGTTTTGGGTAAAGATTCGATGGACTATGGAATAAGGAGTGGAAAGAGCCTAAGCTTGGGGATGACCAAGGCACCCCAAGGTAATATTCAAGGACAGCCAAGAGCCTAAGCTTGGGGATGCCCCGGATGGCATCCCCTCTTTCGTCTTCGTTCATCGGTAACTTTACTTGGAGCTATATTTTTATTCACGACATGATATGTGTTTTGCTTGGAGTGTCATTTTATTTTATTTTGTTTTTCTTGATGTTTGAATAAAATACCAAGATCTGAAATCCTTAAATGTTAGAGAGTCTTCAAATAGTTACATAATTATTCGACTACTCATTGGTCTTCACTTATATCTTTCGGAGTAGTTTGTCATTTGCTCTAGTGCTTCACTTATATCCTTTTAGAGTGCGGCGGTGGTTTTATTTTGAAGAAATAGATGAACTCTCAGGCTTCACTTATATTATTTTGAGAGTCTTAAACAGCATGGTAATTTGCTTTGGTTATGAATTTAGTCCTAATATGATAGGCATCCAAGAGGGATATAATAAAAACTTTCATATAAAGTGCATTGAATACTATGTGAAGTTTGATTCCTTATGATTGTTTTGAGATATGAGGATGGTAATATTAGAGTCATGCTAGTGGAGTAGTTGTGAATTTGAGAGATACCTGTGTTAAAGTTTGTGATTCCCGTAGCATGCACGTATGGTGAACCGTTATGTGATGAAGTCGGAGCATGATTTATTTATTGATTGTCTTCCTTATGAATGGTCGGGGACGAGCGATGGTCTTTTCCTACCAATCTATCCCCCTAGGAGCATGCGCGTAGTACTTCGTTTCAATAACTAATAGATTTTTGCAATAAGTATGTGAGTTCTTTATGACTAATGTTGAGTCATGGATTATACACACTCTCATCCTTCCACCATGCTAGCCTCTTCGGTATCGTGCATTGCCCTTTCTCACCTTGAGAGTTGGTGCAAACTTCGCCGGTGCATCCAAACCCCGTGATATGATACGCTCTATCACACATAAACCTCCTTATATCTTCCTCAAAACAGCCACCATACCTACCTATTATGGCATTCCCATAGCCATTCCAAGATATATTGCCATGCAACTTACCACCGTTCCGTTTATTATGACACGCTTCATCATTGTCATATTGCTTTGCATGATCATGTAGTTGACATTGTATTTGTGGCAAAGCCACCGTTCATAATTCTTTCATACATGTCACTCTTGATTCATTGCATATCCCGGTACACCGCCAGAGGCATTCACATAGAGTCATATTTTGTTCTAAGTATTGAGTTGTAAGTAAATAAAAGTGTGATGATCATCATTATTAGAGCATTGTCCCAAGTGAGGAAAGGATGATGGAGACTATGATTCCCCCACAAGTCGGGATGAGACTCCGGACGAAAAGAAAAAAAAAAGAGAAAAAAGAGGCCAAAAAAGAGAGAAAAGGCCCAAATAAAAAAATGAGAGAAAAAGAGAGAAGGGACAATGTTACTATTCTTTTACCACACTTGTGCTTCAAAGTAGCACCATGATCTTCATGATAGAGAGTCTCTTATGTTGTCACTTTCATATACTAGTGGGAATTTTACATTATAGAACTTGGCTTGTATATTCCGATGATGTGCTTCCTCAAAATGCCCTAGGTCTTCGTGAGCAAGCGAGTTGGATGAACACCCACTTAGTTTCTTTTGTTGAGATTTTATACACTTATAGCTCTGCTGCCTCCGTTGCATGGCAATCCCTACTCACTCACATTGATATCTATTGATGGGCATCTCCATAGCCCGTTGATACGCCTAGTTGATGTGAAACTATCTTCTCTTTTTTGTCTTCTCCACAACCACCATTCTATTCCACATATAGTGCTATGTCCATGGCTCACGCTCATGTATTGCGTGAAGCTTGAAAAAGTTTGAGAACATCAATAGTATGAAACAATTGTTTGGCTTGTCATCGGGGTTGTGCATGATTTAAATATTTTGTGTGGTGAAGATAGAGCATAGCCAGACTATATGATTTTGTAGGGATAACTTTCTTTGGCCATGTTATTTTAAGAAGACATGATTGCTTTGTTAGTATGCTTGAAGTATTACTATTTTTATGTCAATATTAAACTTTTGTCTTGAATCTTTCAGATATGAACATTCATGCCACAATAAAGAAAATTACATTGAGAAATATGCTAGGTAGCATTCCACATCAAAAATTCTGTTTTTATCATTTACCTACTCGAGGACGAGCAGGAATTAAGCTTGGGGATGCTTGATACGTCTCCAACGTATCTATAATTTTTTATTGTTCCATGCTATTATATTATCTGTTTAGGATGTTTAATGGGCTTTACTAAGCACTTTTATATTATTTTTGGGACTAACCTATTAACCAAAGGCCCAGTGCAAATTGCTGTTTTTTGCCTATTTCAGTGTTTCGCAGAAAAGGAATATCAAACGGAGTCCAAACGGAATGAAACCCTCAGGAGAGTTATTTTTGGAACAAACGTGATCCAGAGGACTTGGAGTGGACGTCAAGAAAGAAGCGAGGAGGCCACGAGGCAGGAAGGCGCGCCTGCCCCCCTGGGCACGCCCCCACCCTCATGGGCCCCTCGCAGCTCCACCGACCTACTTCTTCCTCCTATGTATACACATATACCCCGAAAACATCCAGGAGCACCACGAAACCTTATTTCCACCGCCGCAACCTTCTGTACCCGTGAGATCCCATCTTGGGGCCTTTTCCGGCGCTCCGCCGGAGGGGGAATCGATCACGCAGGGCTTCTACATCAACACCATAGCCTCTCCGATGATGTGTGAGTAGTTTCCCACAGACCTTCGGGTTCATAGTTATTAGCTAGATGGCTTCTTCTCTCTCTTTGGATCTCAATACAAAGTTCTCCTCGATCTTCTTGGAGATCTATTCGATGTAATTCTTTTTGCGGTGTGTTTGTCGAGATCCGATGAATTGTGGGTTTATGATCAAGATTATCTATGAACGATATTTGAATCTCGTCTGAATTCTTTTATGTGTGATTTGCTATCTTTGCAAGTCTCTTCGAATTATCAGTTTGGTTTGGCCTACTAGATTGATCTTTCTTGCAATGGGAGAAGTGCTTAGCTTTGGGTTCAATCTTGCGGTGTCCTTTCCCAGTGACAGCAGGGGCAGCAAGGCACGTATTATACTGTTGCCATCGAGGATAAAAAGATGGGGTTTATATCATATTGCTTGAGTTTATCCCTCTACATCATGTCATCTTGCTTAATGTGTTACTCCGTTCTTATGAACTTAATACTCTAGATGCATGCTGGATACCGGTCGATGTGTGGAGTAATAGTAGTAGATGCAGAATCGTTTCGGTCTACTTGTCGCGGACGTGATGCCTATATACATGATCATGCCTAGATATTCTCATAATTATGCACTATTATATCAATTGCTCGACAGTAATTTGTTCACCCACCGTAATACTTATGCCATCTTGAGAGAAGCCACTAGTGAAACCTATGGCCCCCGGGTCTATTCTCCATCATATAAGTTTCCAATCTATTTTTATTTTGCAATCTTTATTTTCAGTTTATATCATAAAAATACCAAAAATATTTATCTTATTATCTCTATCAGATCTCACTTTTGCAAGTGGCCGTGAAGGGATTGACAACCCCTTTATTGCGTTGGTTGCAAGGTTCTTATTTGTTTGTGCAGGTATAAGGCGACTTGTGTGTAACCTCCTACTGGATTGATACCTTGGTTCGCAAAAATTGATGTCTTCGGAGGCGTAGTCTAAACCCTAGCTGTCTAGCCTATCAGAATTCTGATAGTCTCTATGGACTAAACCCTCTGGTTTATATACACATCGGAGGGTCTAGGGTTGTACAGAGTTGTTTTGTGGGGGAAGGAAATAACATATCCAGACACCAAACTTGCCTTCCACGCATATGGGAGTCCTACCCGGACACGGGGGAAAGTCTTATGCTTTTATCTTCACGGCCTATCAGTCCGGCCCATACCAAATAGTCCGGACACCCGAGGACCCCCTAATCCAGGACTCCCTCAGGCGTACGCTCCCTTAGTTAGTAAATGGACCGAGAAGGGGATTTATGGCCTGTATCTTATCACGCAAATCGAAGGGCTCAGGAAATTCGACCGGACTCTTGCCGTTAGGGCGGTTTTTTGCAGGGGGTTCTTTATTTGCCCCTGCTGGCCAGTCTCGCCCTCTACGGGGACGGTCAGCCTGGCATGTGTGGTTGTGTGTGACCAGCTCATTATTTGATGCCTCGTCATCGAAGTCAGGAAGCAGCCGCCATCGTGGGAACGACTTGGCCGTCGTGCATCGAGCTTCTAGGTCCGCCTCGGCCGCGAGGATTTTTGTCCATTTTTCATTTAGCACGTTTTCGAGGGTAGAGTATTCAACCCAAATTTATTGATTCGACACAAGGGGAGCCAAAGAATATTCTCAAGTATTAGCAGTTGAGTTGTCAATTCAACCACACCTGTAAGACTTAATATTTGCAGCAAAGTATTTAGTAGCAAAGTAGTATGGAAGTAACGGTGGCAAAAGTAACAGTAGCAGTTTTGTAGTAATTCTAACAGTGGCAACGGAAAAGTAACTAATCAAAGATCAATATGTGAAAAGCTCGTAGGCAATGGATCAGTGATGGAGAATTATGTCGGATGTGATTCCTCATGCAACAGTTATAACATAGGGTGACACAGAACTAGCTTCAGTTCATCAATGTAATGTAGGCATGTATTCCAAATATAGTCATACGTGCTTATGGAAAAGAACTTGCATGACATCTTTTGTACTACCCTCCCGTTGCAGCGGGGACCTATTGGAAACTAAGGGATATTAAGGCCTCCTTTTAATAGAGTACCGGACCAAAGCATTAACACTTGGTGAATACATGAACTCCTCAAACTACGGTCATCACCGGGAGTGGTCCCGATTATTGTCACTTCGGGGTTGCCGAATCATAACACATAGTAGGTGACTATTGACTTGCAAGATAGGATCAAGAACTCACATATATTCATGAAAACATAATAGGTTCAGATCTGAAATCATGGCACTCGGTCCCTAGTGACAAGCATCAAGCATAGCAAAGTCATAGCAACATCAATCTCAGAACATAATGGATACTAGGGATCAAACCCTAACAAAATTAACTCAATTACATGGTAAATCTCATCCAACCCATCATCGTCCAGCAAGCCTACGATGGAATTACTCACGCACGATAGTGAGCATCATGAAATTGGTGATGCAGGAAGGTTGATGATGACGATGGCGACGGATTCCCTTCTCCGGAGCCCCGAACGGACTCCAGATCAGCCCTCCCGAGAGAGATTAGGGCTTGGCGGTGGCTCTGTATCGTAAAACGTGATGAATCCTTCTCCCTGATTTTTTCTCCCCGAACGTGAATATATAGAGTTGGAGTTGAGGTCGGTGGAGCCTCAGGGGCCCACGAGGCAGGGGGCGCGCCCACCCCCCTCGTGGACAGGGTGTGGGCCCCCTGGTATTGATTCTTTCGCCAGTATTTTTTATTAATTCCAAAAATATTCTCCGTGAACTTTCAGGTCATTCCAAGAACTTTTATTTCTGCACAAAAATAACACCATGGCAATTCTGCAGAAAACAGCGTCAGTCTGGGTTAGTTCCATTCAAATCATGCAAGTTAGAGTCCAAAACAAGGGCAAAAGTGTTTGGAAAAGTAGATACGTTGGAGACGTATCAACTCCCCCAAGCTTAAACCTTTGCTTGTCCTCAAGCAATTCAGTTGATAAACTGAAAGTGATAAAGAAAAACTTTTACAAACTATGTTTGCTCTTGTTGTTGTAAATATGTAAAGCCGGCATTCAAGTTTTCAGCAAAGATTATGAACTAACCATATTCACAATAACACTTAGGTCTCATGTTTACTCATATCAATGGCATAATCAACTAGCGAGCAATAATAGTAAATCTCGGATGACAACACTTTCTCAAAACAATCATAATATGATATAACAAGACGATATCTCGCTAGCCCTTTCTGAGACCGCAAAACATAAATGCAGAGCACCCCTGAAGATCAAGGACTGACTGAACATTGTAATTCATGGTAAAAGAGATCCAGTCACAGTCATACTCAATGTAAACTAATAGTAATGCATGCAAATGACAGCGGTGCTCTCCAGCTGGTGCTTTTTAATAAGAGGGTGATGACTCAACATAAAAGTAAATAGATAGGCCCTTCGCAGAGCGAAGCAGGGATTTTTAGAGGTGCCAGAGCTCAAGTTTTGAAACAAAGATAGATAATATTTTGAGTGGTATACTTTCATTGTCAACATAACAACCAAGAGATCTCGATATCTTCCATGCTACACACATTATAGGCGGTTCCCAAGCAGAATGGTAAAGTTTATACTCCCCCACCACCAACAAGCATCAATCCATGGCTTGTCCGAAACAACGGGTGCCTCCAACTAACAACAGTCCTGGGGGAGTTTTGTTTGCAATTATTTTGATTTAAGCATGGGACTGGGCATCCCGGTACCAGCCATTTTCTCGTGAATGAGGAGCGGAGTCCACTCCTCGTGAGAATAACCCACCTAGCATGGAAGATATAGACAACCCTAGTTGATACATGAGCTATTCGAGCATACAAAACAGAATTTCATTTGAAGATTTAGAGTTTGGCACATACAAATTTACTTGGAACGGCAGGTAGATACCGCATATAGGAAGGTATGGTGGACTCATATGGAATAACTTTGGGGTTTATGGAAGTGGATGCACAAGCAGTATTCCCGCTTAGTACAAGTGAAGGCTAGAAAGAGATTGGGAAGCGACCAACTAGAGAGCGACAATAGTCATGAACATGCATTAAAATTAATCAACACTGAGTGCAAGCATGAGTAGGATATAATTCACCATGAACATAAATATCGTGGAGGCTATGTTGATTTTGTTTCAACTACATGCGTGAACATGTGCCAAGTCAAGCCACTCGAATCGTTCAAAGGAGGATACCACCCTATCATACCACATCATAACCATTTTAATAGCATGTTGGCACGCACGGTAAACCATTATAAACTCCTAGCTAATTAAGCATGGCATAAGCAACTATAATCTCTAATTGTCATTGCAAACATGTTTCATTCATAATAGGCTGACTCGGGAACGATGAACTAATCATATTTACAAAAACAAGAGAGGTCGAGTTCATACCAGCTTCTCTCATCTCAATCAGTCCATCATATATCGTCATTATTGCCTTTCACTTGCACGACCGAACGGTGTGAATAATAATAATAATACTGCACGTGCATTGGGCTAAGCTGGAATCTGCAAGCATTTAATACAAGGGAGAAGACAAGGTAATATGGGCTCTTGGTTAAATCAACAATAATGCATATAAGAGCCGCTCAACATTTTCATTATGGTCTTCTCCTCTCGAACCCCAAAAGAAATGAAATGAAACTATTTACACGGGAAAGCTCCCAACAAACAAAAGAAGAACAAGAAATCTTTTTGGGTTTTCTTTTTAATTATTACTACTACAGGCATGGAAAGTAAACTAGCTAAAAGCTACAACTATTTTTTGATTTTTCTTAAGGTTTTTCAAACACACAAGAAGAAGACTAGAAAATAAAATAAACTAGCATGGATAGTACAATGAAAAAGTATGAGCAACGACAACTGGAATGAGTGTGTCAACATGAATGTAATGTCGGTGAGAAATACGTACTCCCCCAAGCTTAGGCTTTTTGGCCTAAGTTGGTCTATGGCCACAGCTGGTCTGGCAGATACCCAAAGTTGAAGCTGGGGTCATACTGGGATGCAACAGCTATTGCCTGATGAGCTGCAGCTTGGAGGCGAGCTGCCTCCGTCCTCCTCTCATACTCGTTCGCCTCCTCACTGGTTATAACATATCTCCCTTTTGTCTGAAAGTCAAAGAAAGCAGGAGCATGGAGAGCAACATGGACAGTGCGACGTCTCTCAAAGATTAGTCGGTATTGGAGGAACTGTTCATTCCTCTCAACAAACTGATGGCGAACCATAGAATTATAATCTAAATAAACAGGAGGCAATTCCATATCATTTTCATGTATGGGTATCTCAAGATAATTAACTACATGGGTTGCATAAATTCCACCAAACAAATCTCCACTAATACTGTTATGATGCAACCTTCGTGCAACAATAGCCCCCAAGTTATATTGTTTATCTCCTAATACAGCACTCTTGAGAACACTAAGATCGGGAACGCACATGTGACATGCCTCATCCTTACCGTTTATGCATCCACATATAAAGAGAGCAAAATAATGTATGGCAGGAAAATGGATGCTCCCTATGGTAGCTTGTGTTATTTCTCTAGATTCCCCCACAATGATACTAGCAAGAAATTCTTTAAATTCAGATTTGCGAGGTTCACTAACATTACCCCACTGCGGGAGTTTACAAGCAGTATTAAAATCTTCTAGGTCTATGGTATAAGATTTATCATAAAGATCAAATAGGACAGCGTGAGAATTGCGTGATGATGTAAATTTAAACCTCCTCACAAAAGAATCAGTTAGGTGGTAATATTGGGGGCACTTATCTGACATGAAGCCCTCAAGATCGGCATTACGCACATATGCGTCAAATTCCTCCTTAATTCCTGCTTGGACCATAAAATCCTCCGACGGCCATTCACAAGGCCGCACTTGAGCTTCTCTTGGTAGTTCATAGTCCGGCTCACGTATCGCGGGCCTGGGTCCTTGCTTCTTTGAGGAGCCACCTTGGTACATTTTCCTAAACATATTTCTTCCTCTAAAAAATTTCTGAAATTTTTAGTGACTCAAAATAAAAGTGAACCAAACTCAACAAGATTGATATCAACTACTCCCACAAGTGCCTAGAGGCTATATCATGCATTAAAACTACTTGGGACCATATAAATTTGACATGCAAGCTCAAGAACAGGGTCACCTAAGCAGCAAAAATTTGCAATAAATAAAGCACTAGAACAAAAACTAATTGGACCATTGGAAGAGTCACATACCGAAGAACAATCCCCCAAAGCAGTTTTGTGAGTGGAGCTTTGAGCAAGGAGATCAAAAATCGCAGCAAAACGAGCTAGAACACGAGTTTGAGCTGTGTGGTGATTTTTTCTGGAGGAAGACGAAGTGTGTGGGTGCTGGAATAAGTGGAGGGGGCCACGAGGGGCCCACGAGGCAGGGGGCACGCCCCAGGGGGTGGGCGCGCCCTGGACCCTCGTGGCCAGGTGGTGTGGCCCCCAGGTGTGTTCTCAGTGCCAATAATTCTTAAATATTCTACAAAAAATCATATTTCATTTTCGGGACATTTGGAGAACTTTTATTTTTGGGGTATTTTTTATTGCAAGGATAATTCAGAAAACAGACAGAAAATACTATTTTTGCTTTATTTAATCTAAATAACAGAAAGTAAAACGAGGGTAAAAGGTTGTGCTTTCTAACTTCACCCATCTCATGCTCATCAAAAGGAATCCACTAACAAGGTTGATCAAGTCTTGTTAACAAACTCATTCCGAATCGCATGAAACCGGAGAATTTTCGAATAGCACTAGGTTACCTCAATGGGGATATGCACATCCCCAACAATAAGAATATCATATTTCTTCTTGACAGTAGGAAGAGGAAATTAAAAACCTCCAATAGTAATTGTTGGAATTTTTCCAATAGAATTGATACTGTGGACTTGAGGTTGTTTCCTCGGAAAGTGTACCGTATGCTCATTACCATTAACATGAAAAGTGACATTGCCTTTCTTGCAATCAATAACAGCCCCTGAAGTATTCAAAAAGGGTCTACCAAGGATAATCGACATACTATCGTCCTCGGGAATATCAAGAATAACAAAGTCCGTTAAAATAGTAACGTTGCAACCACAACAGGCACATCCTCACAAATACCAACAGGTATAGCAGTTGATTTATCGGCCATTTGCAAAGATATTTCAATAGGTTTCAACTTTTTCAAATCAAGTCTACGATATAAAGAGAGAGGCATAACACTAACACCGGCTCCAAGATCACATAAAGCAGTTTTAACATAGTTTCTTTTAATGGAGCATGGTATAGTTGGTACTCCTGGATCTCCAAGTTTCTTTGGTATTCCACCCTTAAAAGTATAATTAGCAAGCATGTTGGAAATTTCAGCTTCTGGTATCTTTCTTTTATTTGTGACAATATCTTTCATATACTTAGCATAGGGATTCATTTTAAGCATATCAGTCAACCGCATACGTAAAAAGATAGGTCTAATCATTTCAGCAAAGCGCTCAAAATCCTCATCATCCTTTTTCTTGGATGGTTTAGGAGGAAAGGGCATGGGTTTCTGAACCCATGGCTCTCTTTCTTTACCGTGCTTCCTAGCAACAAAGTCTCTCTTATCATAACGTTGATTCTTTGATTGTGGGTTATCAAGATCAACGGCAGATTCAATCTCTACATCATTGTCGTTACTAGGTTGAGCATCAATATGAACATCATCATTAATATTATCACTAGGTTCATGTTCATTACCAGATTGTGTTTCAGCATCAGAAAGAGAAATATCATTGGGATTCTCAGGTGTGTCGACAACAGGTACACTAGAAGCATGCAAAGTCCTATCATTTTTCTTTTTCTTCTTCTTAGAAGGACTAGGTGCATCAACATTAGTTCTCTGAGAATCTTGCTCAATTCTCTTAGGGTGGCCCTCAGGATACAAAGGTTCCTGAGTCATTTTACCCCCTCTAGTCATAACTCTAACAGCATTATCATTTTTATTATCTTTTAATTCATTGAGAAAATCATTTTGAGCTTTAAGCACTTGTTCTACTTGAGTGGTAACCATAGAAGCATGCTTACGAATCAGTTTAAGTTCACCTTTAACTCTAGACATATAATCACTCAAGTGTTCAATCATATACGCATTACGTTGCAATTGTCTACCAACATAAGCATTGAAGTTTTCTTGTTTAACAATAAAATTATCAAACTCATCTAAGAATTGGCTAGCAGACTTATAACGAGGAATATCACCTTCATCAAATCTATAGAGATAATTTACCTTTACTACCTGTGTCGGGTTATCAAGACCATGTATTTCTTCAATAGGTGGTAAATACTTAACATCTTCAGCTTTAATACCCTTTTCTTTCATAGATTTATTTGCCTCTTGCATATCTTCAGGACTGAGAAATAGAATACCCCTTTTCTTCGGAGTTGGCTTAGGAGTTGGTTCAGGAAGCGTCCAATCATTTTCATTACTCAACATATTATTCAATAGCAATTCAGCTTGATCAACAGTTCTTTCCCTGAAAACACAACCAGCACAACTGTCCAGGTGGTCTCTGGAAGCATCGGTTAGTCCATTATAAAAGATATCAAGTATTTCATTTTTCTTGAGAGGATGGTCAGGCAAAGCATTAAGTAATCGGAGAAGCCTCCCCCAAGCTTGTGGGAGACTCTCTTCTTCAATTTGCACAAAATTATATATTTCCCTTAAGGCAGCTTGTTTCTTATGAGTAGGGAAATATATAGCAGAGAAGTAATAAATCATATCACACAACCAGGATCAAGAGAATTAAACCATACTTTAGCATCACCCTTTAATGAGAACGGAAATAATTTAAGGATATAGTAGTAGTGAGTTTTCTCATCATTAGTGAATAGGGTGGCTATATCATTTAACTTAGTAAGATGTGCCACAACAGTTTCAGATTCATAGCCATAAAAAGGATCAGATTCAACCAAAGTAATTATCTCGGTATCGACAGAGAAATCATAATCCTTATCGGAAATACAAATAGGTGAAGTAGCAAAAGCAGGGTCATATTTCATTCTAGCATTCAAAGATTTTTCTTTCAGCATAGCTAATAATTTCTTAAGATCATATCTGTCATTGCAGGCAAGAAAATCTCTAGCAGTTTCTTCATCCATAACATAACCCTCGGCCACAACAGGCAATTCATATCTAGGGGGAGAATCTTCATCATCACTTTCATCAATATTATCAGTTTCAATAATTTCATTCTCTCTAGCCCTAGCAAGTTGTTCATCAAGAAATTCACCTAATGGCACAGTAGTATCAAACATAGAAGTAGTTTCATCATAAGTATCATGCATAGCAGAAGTGGCATCATCAATAACATGTGACCTATCAGAATCAATAGCATGTGTAGGTGTCGCAAATTTACTCATAACAGAAGGTGATCAAGTGCAGAGCTAGATGGCAGTTCCTTACCTCCCCTCGTAGTTGAGGGATAAATCTTGGTTTTTTCGTCTTTCAAGTTCCTCATAGTGATCAGCAGATATAAATCCCAAGTGACTCAAAGAATAGAGCTATGCTCCCCGGCAACGGCGCCAGAAAATAGTCTTAATAACCCACAAGTATAGGGGATCGCAACATTTTTGAGGGTAGAGTATTCAACCCAAATTTATTTATTCGACACAAGGGGAGCCAAAGAATATTCTCAAGTATTAGCAGTTGAGTTGTCAATTCAGCCACACCTGTAAGACTTAATATCTGCAGCAAAGTATTTTGTAGCAAAGTAGTATGGAAGTAACGGTAACGGTGGCAAAAGTAACAGTAGCAGTTTTGTAGTAATTGTAATAGTGGCAACGGAAAAGTAACTAAGCAAAGATCAATATGTGAAAAGCTCGTAGGCAATGGATCAGTGATGGAGAATTATGTCGGATGCGATTCCTCATGCAACAGTTATAACATAGGGTGACACAGAACTAGCTCCAGTTCATCAATGTAATGTAGGCATGTATTCCGAATATAGTCATACGTGCTTATGGAAAAGAACTTGCATGACATCTTTTGTACTACCCTCCCGTTGCAGCGGGGACCTATTGGAAACTAAGGGATATTAAGGCCTCCTTTTAATAGAGTACCGGACCAAAGCATTAACACTTAGTGAATACATGAACTCCTCAAACTACGGTCATCACCGGGAGTGGTCCCGATTATTGTCACTTCGGGGCTGCCGGATCATAACACATAGTAGGTGACTATTGACTTGCAAGATAGGATCAAGAACTCACATATATTCATGAAAACATAATAGGTTCAGATCTGAAATCATGGCACTCGGGCCCTAGTGACAAGCATTAAGCATAGCAAAGTCATAGCAACATCAATCTCAGAACATAATGGATACTAGGGATCAAACCCTAACAAAACTAACTCGATTACAAGGTAAATCTCATCCAACCCATCACCGTCCAGCAAGCCTACGATGGAATTACTCACGCACGGCGGTGAGCATCATGAAATTGGTGATGGAGGAAGGTTGATGATGACGATGGCGACGGATTCCCCTCTCCGGAGCCCCGAACGGACTCTAGATCAGCCCTCCCGAGAGAGATTAGGGCTTGGCAGCGGCTCCGTATCGTAAAACGTGATGAATCCTTCTCCCTGATTTTTTCTCCCCGAACGTGAATATATAGAGTTGGAGTTGAGGTCGGTGGAGCCTCAGGGGGCCCGCGAGGCAGGGGCGCGCCCTCCATCCTCGTGGACAGGGTTTGGGCCCCCTGGTGTTGATTATTTCGCCAGTATTTTTTATTAATTCCAAAAATATTCTCCGTGAAGTTTTAGGTCATTCCGAGAACTTTTATTTCTGCACAAAAATAACACCATGGCAATTCTGCTGAAAACAGCGTCAGTCTGGGTTAGTTCCATTCAAATCATGCAAGTTAGAGTCCAAAACAAGGGCAAAAGTGTTTGGAAAAGTAGATACGTTGGAGACGTATCACTAGGTAGCATTCAACATAGGGAAGCGGAGTAGACACTCTTCCCCTCCAGCTTAAGCATGGCCACTCCGATGAGAGACGCAGTCGGACATAAGGAAGATATGGCGGAGGCCGAAGCCATGGAGGGTAGCCATGTCGCGGGAATGGAGATCCGCCGCGGCCGGCATTATACTAGGTGATTAGTTGAAGTATGTCTGAAATTATACCTCCAGGACGAGCTCTGCTTTTAGGTTAAGTATGTCTGAAATGTAATGGATTTGGTCCGGTTTATATGAAATCCGGTGTTTTGCATGAATTTCATCTCGTTAGTTCACACGGTGGTTGAAATGTATTACAGACCGCGTTGGATGACCGCCTCCCGCTTCAGTGTCCGCGGACGGATGCCGGAGCAAATTTACGAGTGAGCGTTGGAGATGCCCTAAGGCTGCAAACCAAACAACCAATGCCATTGTGGCACAAACCAAATATACTCTTAGAGATTTAGAGCAACTCCAGCCGCGCCCCCAACAGCCCCCCCCCCCAAGGCGATTTTTTAGCGCTGGTGCCCGAAAATCGGCCCAGTCGTGCCCCAGGATCTTATTTATCGCCGGTTTGGGCCGAAATAACAGCCGGCGAACCCGAGCCGAACCCGAGGCCCCGGGGGTCGCCTGGGGGCGGCCGAAGCGAAA
>NC_057802.1:411103075-411110376 GCF_018294505.1 Triticum aestivum | reverse complement strand
TTTTCCCCCCTCTGTTTCCCTCCATCCCCCCTTCCTCCCGCCATTGTCCTTCCCCTCCCCTCCATCCGGCCGCCATGCCGCCGAAGAAGTACATGGCTCCCGCGCCGCTACCGATGCCAACGCCACCACCACCACCCAGCCAAAGCAGAGGAAGCAGAGGGCACCGCCGTCCAAGCCCCCGGGCATGCCTAACGCCGATTGGAAGGCGGAAGTTCAGCACCCGGAGGCTGTCACCACCGACCGGCGGAACAGGGCCAACGCCAAGAAGGCCTGGGACAGGGCGGCGCTGGTGGCGGCGGCTACGGCCGTGGCGGAGCAAGCAGATCGCGCGGCCGGACAAGCCGAGGCGTCTCGCGCGAGGATGATGAATCCACCCGGCGGCCACGGCCCGTACGCGTCCTGGAGCCAGCAGAGCATCGGGTCTCCGGCCGGATTCTCGTTGTCGCCACACCCCTGGGGTTGCACGCCCTCGCCTGGCTACGCCGACGGTGACGCGCACGGCGGGTTCAACCCCAACATCACCTTTCCACATGGTCACCCGGCCCAGCGCACGCCCTCGCCTGCGTTCGCCGGCATCCAGTACCCCTCGTACACCTACTCGCCGCCGGCCTACGCATCCTCCCCGACGCCACCTCTGTGTCGTGGCGTGCTGCTCTTCTCGCAAGCCTCCTCGTCGCATCTCGGCAACACCGACGCGACGGAGGCCGACATGGACGATATCATCACGATCGGCTCGGCCGCCGCCGCCTCCCCCGGGTTCACTGCCCAAGAGGATACGATGGACCTCAACATCGACATGGACGGCGAGGAGGAGCCAGAGGAGGAGGAGAAAGAGGAGGAGGAGGAGGAGCTGGCGCCTGCTCCGGCAAGGAAAGGGAAAAAGAAGAAGCGGGCGGCCAGGACCGGCGAGCTGCACGTCAAGTGGGCGTCCAAAGAAGACGAGTGCCTCGCCGAAGCGTGGAAAATCGTCTGCCTCGACCCGATCACCGGCACGAACCAAAACGTCGACACGTATTGGGAGCGCATCAAGTCCGAGTTCGACGAGCGCAAGCTGGTCGACCCCTACTTCAAGGACGTCCACATGCAGCGCGGCTTGAAGGCCATGGCGAATCACTGGGCGCTCATCCAAACGGAGTGCAACAAATGGCATGGGGTCGTCGAGGAGATCGCGGCTCGCCTGGAGAGTGGCGCCAACATCGAGGGTCAGGTATGACGCCGGTCTCTCGGTCATTCTTTCGCCGTGTGCGCCGCCGACTGTTGTTCCTCGGCGCAGATGGTGTGGATGTTCGCCATGTATCGCCAGGACAGCAGCACCGACCAAGATTTCAAGTACCTCCACGTGTTCTCCCGGATCGAGAAGTGCGAGAAGTGGGCAGAAGTCCGGCGCACCCTCACCAAGGCCAAGGAGACGTACAAGCCGGACGCGCCGACGCCGGGCGCGTCCGATGGGCGCCCGGACGGGAACAAGTGAGCTAAGTCGGCGAAGGACGCCGTGTCGGCTACCGCCCGCCTGCAAGAGTCCATCGAGCACTGCATCGCCCACGCCCAGACCCGCGCCGCCCAGAGGGAAGAGAAAACCGAGGCACGATGGTCGGCTTTGATGACGAACAGCGCCGTCAAGCTCGACCTGCTCCGGACCAACGTCACCGCGAAGAAGAGGAACACCGACCTGGCTTTCCTGGTGGGGGTGACATGTCGGCAATGGACGAGCAGGTCAAGGCGTGGTACCTAGCAAAGCGTGGCCTTATCCTGAACCAGATACCGTCGACGGCGGCACCTAACTCCCACGCCGCCGCCAAGCCCAGACGATGCCTCCACGACGCCCAGCACAGAAGCCGCGCCGACGCCGACCAACCCGCGCACGTCGACTCCCGCTAGTCCGATGCCGGAGGCCAACACCGCCGTTTGATGCATTGCCTACGCGTCATTTCTTTTGAACGCCGAACTTTTTATTGGTCGTCGAACTGTGGCAAGGTGATGCCGATCGCCGGTACTTTGTGGCGTTGATCGCCAGACTTGTGGCGTTTTTGGGTAGCGGGAATGGACAAGTTTGAATTTACGATGCCTTGGGGGCGGCACCTGGGGGCGTGGCTGGGACCTAGATCGCCCCCAGGGCCTAAAAAGCGTCGGGCGAGGCTCCGAAATAGCGCCGGCCTATGCGCTGGGGGGCGAACGAGTGGAGTTGCTCTTAGACATCATGTGAGAATCATCACCAAAAGCTTAGGCGCCTTAGATAGTGGAAGGGGGTAGAGTGGGGCGCTTTGGAGCTCGACCTCAATGGATGCCGGTTTATTTATTTATTGTGTCAAAAGGCATCGAAATTTTTGAAAATTCAAAGTTCTCAGTCTCAATTAAATCTGAAAAAATTATATAAGTAAACAAGGATGTGATGTGTGTAAAATTTCAGGACTATGAAAAAAATCATGGACTTTCAGGGAGAATAGTGCATCTACTTAAAAAGCCTCGAAATGTTTTCGTCTAGCACTCACTTTAACTTATTTCATCCTGAAAATTTACAAACTTGTGCATGTCTTTTACATATATGTGTATTTTTTTTCAAAGTTTTATGAGATGTGTATATTTGAATTTTAATCATTTCAAATTCGGCTTCCATGGAGGCCGAGCTCTCCATTGAGCATTTGGGGAGGGAGGTACTACTATATCACACCACGGTAGGCCACATACATGATCTTGTTTGCGGAATGGTCAAAAACAGGAACTACTAGTATATCACAGGGTTGGTTCACCGAGCCGGCACCTCCCCACCCCGATCTACAAGCATATAGATATAGATAACGAAGAAAATGAACGAATGAAACAATGACCAGCTAGAGGTAATACACATCTACTATTTCCACTGCTCAACAACACTTCGAACAGGCACACACGATCGCATCAGCCAAGAAACCAACCATGTGCTCTCTTCCTTGCGTCCTTTTATGATCCCTCGAGCGTTTACGAGGGAGGGAAGAAGCGGTTGAGGTTGAAGGGCAGGCTGTAGAACTCCTCGTTCCGGCTGTCCCCCTTGAAGGAGCGGAAGGGCACCCACCACGGCATCCCGCGGTCCCTGCCGGCGTCCTTCACCTCCAGCGTGTTGTCCAGGAACACGGCCACCATCAGCCCCACCGTCGGCGGCGACGAGAAGATGGTGTTGATGTAGTCGTTGAACTGCATGCATACATGTCAGGGTCACAATGTTAAAGTGGAGTTCAGGCACGCCAAGAAGATGTTTTGACCACTACGAGCCATGAGCGAGGGAGAGAGAGAGAGAGAGAGACGGACCCATCCAGCTTTAGTGTGCGCAGGACCACGCTGGGCAGCCATGCTGTAGCGGAAGAAGTACTCCGGCACGGACAAGCCAAGGAAGATGGACACGCCGACGATGAACAGGTTGCGCATGGAGTTCATGTTGGTGAACTGCAAGAAGGAGAGCCCCACCGCGGCTGCAGACACACAGAAAAAGCCAACAGCGATTAACCAGACTGTCAATCAAATGCACATAGTAATCGTATCAGCAGATGGGGCGGGGTAACCAACCAACTAGTCCGAACAGGACGCAGTACACCGCGGCAAAGATGGTGAACGGGATGGAGGCGAACAGCGCTCCAAATTTCCCTGCACATGGTAGAAGAGTGAGTGTTCTCTTCAGGGATAGATACTGTGTTGTTTCTCAGTACAAGAAATCATCATTCTGAAGACAGTTCAGTTCAGTTCAGATAACTCACCCAGCATGGAGAAGAAGATCATGAAGCCAGCACAGATTTGTATAACGCGTCGGCTCCCGATCCTGGTTGATCCTAGCAACCCCACGTTCTCCCTGCATTTGTTCCCGACAGTATCAATCAAGGCTGGAAAAACATTTTTGTAATGCTTCTTCGTATATCATGAATTTCTTTTGTGTAACGTACACTGAGACAGTGGAGCCGGTCCCTGTTCCAAAGAGGCCACAAAGGAGGATGCCAATTCCCTGTTGCATAGAGCATTATTACTCATCAAATCTCTTATTAGAGTAAAATTAGTTTTCAGTTTTGAACGGCATTCAGAACAGAGAAGAATAAAACAACCAGGGCTCGAAGATGATATTTACCTGCCACCCGATGCCTCTGCTCAGGATGTGGGCTGGAGGTGGAGTTGCACTTGCAAGCCGAGCTGCAGCGCTGTAAGAAGCTGTGGACTGTTGTTCAACGGAGACATTGTTAAGATCACGACTAAGAGTTGCATAGAAGAAATGGCTGCTGTCAACGAGCAATTAGGGATGTCACCTCTATTAGCGAGACCAAAACCGCAGACACCATACCGAACGATTGGCCGGCACTGAAGGTTGGTGCCCCCCACTGCAGGGGATATGGGATCTTAATCCTGGAATAAGGTCAGCACAATCATATCAGTATGAAACTCAACCGAATAATAAGTAATACTCTTTAAAATAGATTATTATTTTTCCAACTGAAGAGCTAATTTTAGAGTTATTAGATAAAAAAACAGGATGCACAGTACAGATGAACCATTTTCATGTACACGCAAGAGGTCAAGAAGATTCAAGATTTATATTGGGAAAATTGGCAAAGGGGCTAACCATGGGGCAGAAGAGATCAGATTGGCACGGTCAGTGCGGCAGTTGATCTGAGTAACCTCGGTGCTATGATTATACGCGCCACCAGAAGTGAGGATTTGAGCATAAGCCCAGACCAATGCGATACAAATGAACAGGGAGAATCGTTCCAGTATGGGGATCTCTCTTATCTGTACATTCTTCAGATACTGATAAGAAACAAGAAGGCACTAGTTAGCAATGCTGAACTTCTAATAAGGACTCATTTTAGTTTAACTGGCAAAGACTTGGATGATTAGAGTTGCTTTTCAAACCTGGGAAAGCACAACAAAGAGGATTAACATTGGCAGGCCAACCTCAACGCATCTCCCAACCTGATATACACAGTATCAAGTAAGTACCAATGCTGAACGACGTGCCACCTTTCTAGGAGAACACGCACATATACAGAGTTTGCTATTGTGGCCAAATTGAGAAACACCAAATGAAGAATCAGGTACAGAGCAGGCCATACCACAGGGAATCCTCTTTCGAAGAGACCAAAACCGAGAAGCGCAACCACCGGCGCCATTCCCAGTGGACTGAAGAATCTGAAAGTTACACCCATGACCAATCCATCAGTAAGCAAAACTGAAGTAATATGTAAATGTAGCACGCAACATGTCACTACTAATACAACTACTTGACAGTGCGTGGTTACCTGGAGAAAATACCCCAGAGCTGGCTGTAACCAAGGATGATCTGAATGCTGGAGGACACTATGAGTGCCCCCTGTATGGCCCTCATGCTCTGGAGGAACCTCTGCTGAAAGATGATTTTGATTAGACCCTACCGTTAAAGAACTTCTGAATGTGCAGATACTAGAAAGTAAAAGTGAATGAATGATTGATTGGTCACCTCGTGGTCGTCGGGTATGGCCGCGAGCGACGAGTCCTGCACGATGGCCATCACCGGGATGACGAAGGCGTAGGAGCCGCCTATGACCGTGGGCAGCCGCGTCCCGAAGAGCGACTGCAGCAGCGTGTTGATGCCGGTGACGAAGAGCAGCGTCTGCACCACCCTCACCCTGTCTCCCTGCAACCCATCGGAGATGGCGAGCCGAGAACAGCATCAGACATTGTTGGAGCTGAAACTTGTGACGGCAGGCGCCAATCCATGGAGGATGGCGCGAATCAAGAAACGCAGAGGCGCACTCACGTCGCTCCCGCCCATCATGGGTACCAGCACCGCCGGGATCATGACGGCCGTGCCCAGCGCCAGGATGTAGTGCTGAAAGCCCAGTATGATGGCCTCCCCTGAAGAACACAAGACAAGAGAAACGCCTCAGAGTGGAACCCGGACAGAGTAGCTCGAAGACTCGAAAATGCAGCAAAGCTGGGTGGATCAGAAACAAGGTTGGACGGACGGACGGGCACTCACCCCATGGAGGGTTGGAGTCGATGCAGTACTCGAACCCCTGGAGCTGCTCCATGGCCGAGTGGCTGATCTCCTCCGGCTTCACCTCCGACATCTCCCCTTGCTGGCCTCGCACCGTCGACGAGAGGAAGAAGAAAGAAAGAAGAAACGCCGCTGCTCTGTACCGCACTCCACAGGATTGCCTCCCTCCCTCGCTTATGAAGGCAGCGCACGGCGGCCCTGGCGGTGATCCCTTGTGACCGCTCCTTGTCCTCTGGCGGGGGAAGAAGACAACCGGACGGGGGCTTGCTTCCGCCGCGCACAGCACTCAAGAGCCTCAGCGCCCCTTTGCAGGAGCCCGGACGAAATCTGTTGAGGAAAAAGGCTGCGGGGATTGTGATGGTGGTGAAGTGCGAACGGCAAGAGCAATCCGCGGCACTACGATGCTAGAGATACTGCGGCTGGCTGCTAGCGTACCACTACACCACTGAAGTCGCCAGCCTTTCTCGTGCCGTGCCGTGGTGGTGCCTCTCTTTTCCTTCCCCCTAACCTTTTCCTTTTATCCTCGGGGGCTCCTCCCTCCTGGGTTAAATGCTTTCCGGTCTGTGGAGTGAGACGGTGAGCGAGTGTTCTTCCTCCCTCCTCCATGCATTGCATCCTCCCTCCCGGAGAACTGGCCGTTGGATTTTTGGCTCGGACCAAACTGCCCCCGGTAGCTCATTGCATTTCATTTCATTTCCCTACCGGCCGCCTACGAGCCTACCTAGGACATCCGCATCATAATCTACGCACTGCACTGTAGGTCTTTCTTTTCTTTTTCTTTTCCCTTTCCTTTGAACCATGTCGTGTCTTTCATCATTTTTCTACTACTTGACGACCAGACTTTACCCATGAGCCCCCGCCGTAACGTGCGGAGCGCAAAAGGTGGTAGCGGTAAATACTTACGTGCCAGTACGTCTACGTGGCTCTCCTCCTCCTATCATTGAGGCATTGACGACTCCTGCCGGTCAAGGTCCAGGAGCGACCGAAAGATCTTTCATTCTTTCTTGGCACGCGAAGGACACCTGCATTGCACGCACGTAATACGTGAGATGGAGTATCAGGCCAACTCCAGCGTTCGTTTGGGGTAGAACGGACGAATAGCGCGGCGCAACGTGCGGCCGCAAACGAACAAATGTTCGGATTTCGTCCGTTTTCGACTCATTCCCGGCCCAAACTTGCGCCGAGTTTGGGGTAAAAACAGACATCGCGCGGACGGACTGGACGCACGCCCTTGTCCTCCCTGTGGCCCGCCTTTCGGGGACACTAGCACTCCATTCGCCTTCAAACGCCTCCATGCGCTCTCCCCCGCCCC
>NC_057802.1:411084599-411102759 GCF_018294505.1 Triticum aestivum | reverse complement strand
CAAACCACGTCTCGACAATAGCTGATGGTATATATCCTCAGTGGTCAACTTTTGTTAAAACAATCTCGAACCCCCAAGGTGAGAAGAAAAAGAGATTTGCCCAAATGCAAAAGAGTGCTAGAAAGGATGTGGAGCCTGCTTTTGGTGTGCTTCAATCCCGATGGGGTATCGTTCAAAACCCTGCACTGACATGGGATGAAGGGAAGCTTTAGGAGGTGATGACTGCTTGTGTGATCATGCACAACATGATCGTCGGGGACGAGCGTGATAACGGCATTTTCGACCAAGATCAATTTGATTTTCAAGGTGAAAATGTTGAGCCCCTGCACCAAGAACCGGTCACGTTTGAACAGTTTGCCCAATTTCATCGTGAACTGCGTGATTGGCACACTCATTTGGATTTTCAAAATGACTTGGTTGAGCACATGTGGACTCACATTGGCAACCAATATATGTATTGGTTCATTATGTTCATTCAAGACAATTTCAATTTGGTTCTAAAACTATTTTATTAGAGACAATTTCGATTGGGTTGTAAAACTATTTTTATTTTCAGACAATTAATATTTATACGTGCAAATTAGTTTTGAACATTGAAATATGAATATATGGATGTTTTTGGTCGTAGCAGACGGGATGGAATCAAGGATGCGTCCGTGCGTTGGGCCCACGGCCACCGCATCTAGGACAGGTCCGGACACGACCCATTGTCCAAAACGGTCGTGCGCTGGAGTTGGCCTCATGTAGCCCTCCTCGGCCCGTTGGAGGGGGAACACCTCCTGATGAACCCGATGGGACATACACTCACTCGGTCCAATTAGATATCCACAGCGCCACCTGACGGCCGCAGGGGATGCTTGTAGTCTTCCCGATTGTTAAAGCGCGCGGGCACGTCGGCTCATGTCCTTGTTTTCTGCCTCGCTCGCAGTAGAATACTGCGCCCGAGATGAGACACCAGCCAGGCCACGGGAAAGGAAAGTTACCGTTGGGTGCGCTGCGGTGTGGGGTTGATGATGATGAGATGTGTGTTGTGTTTGGGCTCGTGGCGAGAGAGGAGAGGAGGAGCACATAGCACGGGCAGGCAGCACCGGCGGCCCAGTTGCCTCTGGGCGGGCGCGTCACCGTGCAAGGCGACGCCCCCTCCTCCCGGCCAGCAGCCGGGGCCCCGCGTACGGCCGAAAGCGATCTCATGAGATAGCCTGCTGCTGCACGGAGTCCCGTGCAATGCCCCCGCCGCTGCGCCGGTCTACATTTGTGTGTGATGCTACCGTGGCCTACCTGCCATGGTGGGTGGCCCTGCCTTCAATACCATTACCAAGGAAGGAGGAGGTGAAGTGAGAAGGCTCCATTTTTTTTACTGTTAGAGCAGAGAGCCGAGTTATTGCTACTGCGGTGCGAAAGGGTCCGTCTAATCCACAGGAAGTAAACTTATTACTTACTGCTGCGGCCAGGCCAACGGGAAGTCCCATTCACTTCACTGTGCTGCTGCACTGCTCTGAGCTGCCAGATCTATCTAGGGCTGGTGTGGTTGTACACGCTGCACTGTGGTGAATTGAAGGGCAAGCGCCAAGTTTGTTCGCAGTAATAACTGATGGCAGGGACGGCGGCTGCCCTGCCGGTTGGTGGTTCCATTCACCGACGAGCCAGTTTCAGGGCTGATCTCCGCTCCGTTGTGTGCTGACTGCTGCTTGTTTTTGTTTTCCCTTTTAGGCAAATCTTGTGCTGGCTCCTGACCGTTCGAGCAGCAAATGGCGTTCAAATGGCTGGGCCTTGATTACGCCGTCCAGTTGATTGACGGTGTAGCCGCGCGGCAGGACGGCTACATTGTACACATCCGTGGTCCCAGATATACATGATGAATCTAACTGATTGTTCACACCGAATGGCCACCAGCATCATCCATGCGACCAGACCGGACTCCTGAAATGTCATATGAAAATGATCAGTGGAGCAGAATCGAGATTGACTGGACTCATAGAACACAAGCAACTTGATAGGAACTTTGACGGTAAATCAGTAACGGTGATAAACTTTTCACCCTCTAGAAACGCCAGAACAGTCAATTAGGGTAGAGTAAGAACCACAGTTACGACAAGCCTAGCATTGATCTATAGGGGAAAAGTGCTCCCAGTTCTTTTAATGCATTCGTGTTAGCGCATATGATTTTTTTTTCTTTCAGAAGTCCCTTGGAGCAACTACAAAATTTGTTTGTACATTACATGATCACACAACTATGCAATCCAAAATCTCCCAATCAAATACTGACAAAATACAACAGCTATGATCTCCTGTCTGACTTGTAATCACTTGCGCCTTTCTTCAGCTTCTTTTCTCTTCTGTTGCCTGAAAATAAATAAGAGAACCATGTTACAATTGACATGATGCCCAGAAAGATCACGAAAATGGATAGTATTAAAGGTTGCTGCAATCTATCTTGATACAAGTCGTTCTAATAAACTATGCAGTTCAAGTAAACAAATCCTCATGTAGCTATCATGGTTCAGAGTTGAATAATTGCACAAAACCACAACTTCAGGGTCCCCCTTAGCAATACCACAGCTATAGGACTTCTTTTCACAAAACACAACTTATGAACTAATCTTTATACAAGTAACCCAAACCGGCCAATTCCATGTTGAAAAAAAAACATGACATGATGGGTCCACTCGCCAGCGCTTTGTGTGGACGCTCGCATGGGATATGCTGAAGTGGATGTGGGAACCACAGGCCAGCCTCTCATCTCCTTCCCCTTGCGTGCTTCCTCGGTTCCTCCTATCATCTTTCTATCCAGGCTCTAGCAAAGCCAAGTCGTGACGAAAAACATGGCAAGATGGTGTGCCAGCAGTTGGTGTGGTGTCTGCAGACTAGGTCCCCGGTGTACATGAGCAGCAGGGCGTAGCAACAGAAGACAGTGAAGTAGGAGCCGCCGAGTAGGTTTGTGCCTCCCGTGCGTATGTGCACAACACAGAGCAGCCCACCTCACAATCAGGCCACCCGCCACCACTACCGACACACGCCACCATGCCGTTCTGCTCTCTGTTGCAATCGTGCCGCCACCGTCACATCAGATTGGGCCAGTGGCTGGCTGTAGCAGCAAACTGAACCTGCGGAGGAGGCAGCAAAGGGACTGGTGACGGGGATCGCACCCAAGATCAAGTGGTGGTGTTGGGTCAAGGTTGTCCTCCGTCTCCAAGTCCCACTCTGGAAGCTCGGATGATTGTTGAAAGGAGGCCGGGGAGGTGGAGGTGGTTGTGGATGGGCGGCGGACTCGAACACAGCAGACATCGGAGAACAAGTCTGTGGCAACAAGACAACATATCAGAGAAAGAGAGGTGGAGCGCCAAGGAGGTTGAGGTTGGAGCAAAGGAGAGGTCATCGAGCAGACAGGGGTTCAGCCTTGGGAAGGAGAGACAAGAGAGAAGGCTTGCAGGTAGGCCCCATGTCACCTATATTATACATGTGGCCATCCATGTTAGCACAGACGGGTGGACCCGTCTTGTCAGGTTTGCTCTCAAACATCCGAAAAACAGCTGATATGGGTCATCCGTGAAAGTTCAGACTACAAGTTGTGGTTCTGTGAAAAAAAAGGTCCAAAAATTGTGCTGAACTGTAAAAGGGATACCTAAAGTTGTGGTTGTGTAATTAACTCTAAAAAATAAGCTGAACTCTTCATTGTCGCATTAATAACATTCATTAAATAATTTAAGTTAACACTTTCAACATCAAGTTCAGCTTGGTACCATTACAATTATGCTACAACAGCGTGGATAAGTAGGCAGATTTCATCAGGAAAAAATGAGCATATAAAAGCACACGGGGCTACAGCTATGAACATTTCCATTGGTTAATCTGATTGGCAAGCATATTTTGATCAGCAGCAACGGACAAACAAAAATATGACCATATTAAGGAACAACATGTGCCATAACGGATTATGAAGGAAATAATTGTGTGGAAAGAAGAGAACTTACGCGAAAGCAGCATATCCACCAGCACCAGCATTTTCAGAAGTCAAAAGTGTGGCAGATCCACCGGCTGCTGACCGATTGTCAAGTCCACTAGCAGCTGCAGGGTTCTTAGTATCACCATCAACCTAGCCAATAACAGAAAACAGAAGCCGGTCATAAAATGTTGATTCCAAAAGAAGGTAAATGCATTGACCGAGGGAATTAGAAACCTTATCCCATTTTGACTTTTTGTTTGGCCTAGCCTCTTTCTGTACAGTATCTGCCGATGCCGGAACCGATACACCAGCTACAGCTGCTGCTGATATGGCGGCTGCAAAATATACAGATGTGAATCAGAAATACAAGATTGCCTGAAGGTAATAGTTTGTCAAAATAAAGCACGCACACTTCTTGTTTCTCGCAAGAAAAAATGCGAATGTACCTGAAATCTTCGCTATTGATGGATTGATTGGAGGTTGTACTCCAGAGCTAGTAAAATCAATTCTTGGATTTCTTTTCTTCTCCTGTTCCTTCCTCTCAAGTTCACGCTTCATATCAGCTTCTGTAGACAAATTGGCGGCACATACAAGATCGTGATTGGACTATACTTCCTCGGATAAGACCAAAGCATAAAGAACTGAAAGATTCACTGTCAACAAATGCGCACACACGGGTTGTAAGGATAGTTCACCAACAACCAGGATAGAAGGTGGTGAGTGGGAGATGTTTGGTAAAAAAAATTGAAACAAATCTGAAACTAAATAAAATGTTAGAAAAGAATACAGACACAAAACAAACGAAGAACGAGCATGGATTAGCCGCAGTAGAACACCTAGGGTTAGGACTAGAACATATGCACTTAAGGACTTACCACTAGGTGTATAACCCATCTGGAAGAGGATAGCGGGGAAAGGTATGAGAGTTCAGAAGGACGGGTACAGCGGGGAAAGGTACAACAGTTCAGAAGGTCGAGGGCAGCATCCGGGAAGAGGGATTTCTTATTGCTTGAGAAACAAAAGATACGAGGCCGACTGGCATGTCTTCGAACTCAAGGACAGCTTGGACTCTTTCCAACGAGTTACTTCTAATCTCCTCTCGACCCTACCATAACTTGAATCGGCTTGATCCTGGCCTACTCGTAACCTGCCATGACAGCCTCTTCTGAGCTTTTATGCTGCGCTGCAGCACTTTCACCAGGAATGTCTAAACAAACACCAGGAACGTCTAAACAAACCGGGACCTGTATAACCAGCTGGTTAGTTTTCCCTGGCTAGCTCAGCGCCCGTGCGTTGGTATGGAAACACCAAAAAGCTGAGGAGTTAGCCACACAGCATGGGAGATCTATGGACAAGCTTATGTGCAATTTGACCGCTGCACGGGTCTAGCGAGAAAAAATAGAGTGAAATGGAAGGGAGAGAGTTGCAGCCTTGCCAGCAGGGATGCCGCGAAGCAACTAAAACAATCATGGGAGGGTTGCAGGATTTGAATTTGAGACATGGATGGATGGGCATAGCGAAGAAGAGATACGGCCATGGTTTTGGGGTTCGGTCTGAAATTTCCAAAACACGGTTCCATAGAACCTGACCCCCTCCGCCTTGGGCAGCCGGCTTGTCAACACCATGTCCGGTGGCTCACCAGCCTTCGATAGCATTTCTTGTGCAACACTGGAGTGGATTGTACCGTCCGCAATGGCATACCGAACATGCAATGATGATTAACAGCACCTATCACGTGCATTGTGCAGGGGCATGCTCTCAGAGTACATCCAGATGAACCCTTCTCTGCCGAATTGCTCCCAATACCCTTACTCGTTGCTGGTGTCACATGGATGGGTGACTGCGCTCAGCAAGGACAGATGGAGTGTAATCGCGTGGCGCTTAAGGTGGCACTGGCGGTGGACCTAACGGTCAGCGCTTGACAAAGGCAGCAATCATGAGGGTGGCTGGACGAGTAAAGGTAGGTGGTTCTAAGAAGACGCTTAGATGAATGAGGTAGGCGTAGGTATGGTTGGAGAGGAAGGTCATGGTGGAAATGGCTCAAAGAGGGTGGTTGGACGAAGCGCATGGTAGGGAAGGGAAGTAGGAAATGTGAAGGCGGTATTGATCATAAAGTGGTGCGCAGACCAGATGGGCACCACTGCAATCACCACTGAAGGGCAACGAGTTGGTGTGGTCAAGCTGCAGAGTTCTTGAGCTCGGTATAGACTGCATGTGGTGTGTTTTTGGACTTATAAGCAGGAGTTTGGGTGGTGATTGATCAAATGCCATGATTCATCTTCCTTGTTTTAATTCATAGCTGGTTGTTATTTAGTAATACAGGGTTTGATCTACTCCCTCTGTTCCTAAATATTTGTCTTTTAGAGATTTCAAATGGACTACCACATACGGATGTATATAGACATATTTTAGAGTGTAGATTCACTCATTTTGCTCTGTATGTAGTCACTTGTTGAAATCTCTAGAAAGACAAATATTTAGGAACGGAGGGAATAGTTTCTAGTGTGAACTTATGATGATTAACAGGAGAACAAGGGCCCTGCTCTAGGTGAATATTGCTAGAACATGTAGTATTTTGTTACCAGGGTCCAGGTACAAGCCCCAAAAAAGAAACTGTGGCTTTGTATTGCGTATGCGACAAGTACATGGGGTTCTCTATATTTTACTATAAAATAAAAACAACACTCTCCAGACAGTTTCATGATTGTCCACAACTTCTTTGATCTTCAATAGCTAATCAAGCCCGGCATACTTAGAAGTTTGAGGCAACCTGGAGGGTCATGGGATTCGATATGCCTTACAAGCAAGTGCACACACTCAAAAATTAAAAGCAGTGTGCATGTTCCTTTGCAATCACATCCCAGATGGCCGCCAAAGTGGAACTTCTATTGATTTCAACTTCATTTGTGTGACTAAATAAGTACTAGTATTATACACGAACATGGAAGCTACACTCAGATGTTCAACTATCTTTCAAAAAGGAAGACGTGGCCCAAAAGGATAGCATATTGACTATAGCATACCTATCTCATCGTAGTAGTCACTTTTATCGTACCCATATGGATTGAAAACATCTTTACTGAAGCAGGTCCCTATCTGATCAATTTCTTGGTACCGCACAGCATGCTGCAAAAAGTCAGGATTTCTGTAGTCCTTTCTGTTACGCACTTCAGCATTAAAGCTCTTTCCAGACCTTTTGTATCCAAGGAACTTGTTAATTCTTTGCTGCAGGAAAACAGTGGAACATGAGTAACTATTTACAGCCGTATTTTCATGTAAAAACAAGAAGTGTGAAGGATGTAGACATGCATTCCAAGTGGTATGGGTATCACATGGAAAGCCGTCATACTACGATAAGTTAAAGTTAACATGAAAAAAGACCCACATGAGTGCACAAGAAATAATCAAAAGTTTAAGAAACCATAATCACAAATAGGCTGCCTGAACAATATGGAGATGTATTTATGCATTAGAAAAAAGAAACGGTAAGTACAAAAAAAAGTATCTCAGAAATATCGTCTTGCAGGAAGTGGTGTGAAAATATATGAAACAGTTGTCAGCGTGTCTACCAACAGACTATTTTCACCATTTCAGATTAAGCAAATAATGACATTGCCAGAAGGGAGCTGTATGTTCTGCATGAGAAATATGATGAATCTTTTTATGCTGAAAATAGTGTGGGGATAATTATTTGCTCGAAAGATAACCTGTAATGCTGTAGAACATTTTGTAGTCACGGGCGGAGGAAGGAAACGGCTCAATGGATCATCATTCTGAACATTGGTAGAAATATCAGAAGCTTCCTCCACCCTAGCATCTTCAGCTTCTGTTCCAGTTACATCCACTGGAACATCTGCCCCCATTTGGTTCTGCTCAGGTGCATCCAAATGCTGAGAAGTTTCTGATAGGACTTTTGGGGTGAGAATATGAACAGTCCCTGAGAGAACTCTTTCTTCAAGAATCCCTACAAGATAGGATAGAAATATAAAGCAGACTGGATATAAAATCGGAAGTGTAGATGTTGTAATGATTCCACAAAATGGTGAAGAGAGCCAGTAACTAAACTGAAAACACTTCTATAGATGACAGAAATATGTACGTCAAGAAAAACCAGTAGTGAAGTCAAACATAATATCAAGCGTTCCAACAATTAAAATAAAATAGAATGCATACAATTTAGTGCACATGAAAAGAAGTGTAGAGGCTGTTATGATTTGATTTTGCACAAAGGGCGAACAATACGTTCAACTTAAAACACTTCTACACATGACAGAAATATGTACTTCAAGCAACACCAGAATTGAAATCCAACATAATATCAAGAGTTCCCATTTGTTTACTGCACAACTGTTGGTATTTACTGATGATCACAAATAACAAATTATCAAAGGAGTATATCTATTAAAAATGAAGTCCCTTACAAAAAAAATGTGACACCTCTGATGCAGTCTGCGGTCAAGGGCTCAAAGGGTGTGTTTGGTTGTTGCCCAAGGTTGCCCTACCAGAAGATTGACTAGCCACAATTTTGGTTCATGTTTTGCTCGCCTATAAATTGGCCAACATTGGCTAAAAAATGAACTAGAGATGGGAAAGGAGCATTGCATGCCAAAAGGTTGGCACTCATCCAGATAAAGACCAATATTTTGGTCATAGCCAAAAAAAAATGGTAATAAGGTACTATTTGGTCACAATCCAAACAAACCCAAAGTGTTCCAAGTTTGAGTTAGCAAGCAAATGTACTCTGGACAAGATTAAAGAACCCAAATCTGCTGCCGAGGTTATTAGTAGCCAAATAATCAAATGCTAACACATGGAAACAAGAATATCTGTAGCATTCTCTATTTTCATGGTTCCAGCTATGTCTTTGCTCTTCTTCAGGTCATACTTGTCAACAAATATTCTGTATATAGAATAATAGAAATAGTAAACACTTCCAGAACTTCCCACGTCAAACATTTTGGCACAAGGAAAAAATCTACACGGTTTAGAGAATAATCTATGTCGCATGTCACCTATTTCATCTCATTTTGACACAAGTTAACGTTATCTTGCATTTTCAGTCATTTGACTACTGTTAGATGATTTAAATACTTGTTTCTATGTTTGAATATTTCCTTGCATGCAATATGCAGTTATACTAGAGCATTACGAAAGAGACCATGTATTATAAATATTAGCAATGAAATGAGATATCAGGTACAGATCTGAAGCAGATGGCACATCAGATATCAGTAGCTTTTATGGACTTTCGCCACAAATATTATAAAGCGTATTTGCTATCTGGATCACATGTGTGTCATCTAAGTGTCTAACCCAGAAAGAAATTGCACACTCAAAACACGAAAGGCTGTGTACTAACATGACTCTTCACTCTTCAGTGAACAAATTAAGCAAATGTAACATAATCAAATGTTACAGTTTTTTATTTTAATTGACTCGTCGCTAAAGGAAGAGATTTCCATCTTACTGTCTTATGAATAAATGATAATACTCCATTCAGATTTCTAACCACAGCTAGTAGTGTTTCATGTTTTCTAGTGTGCCTTATCCAATTGACATTACTGGTACATGTCACCATATCTCTAATTCGTGTTCTTCTGATAGCATAAGATGTATACTTGAGGCATAACCACAAGCACCAACACCCATAGCAATCAGCAACATTGAACAAATAAAACTCTATGTGCCACCATTTCATCAAACTAATAAGACACATTAATTTGTACCGGAACGTAGGATTGCATACCGAACATAGCACAGAGTAACAATTATACAGCATGCTTACCCTCAGCATCCTGAGCATCCGAGCCCAAACCGCCTATGCCACTCATGATCTCCCCGTCCTGCAACCGAACCACAAGTAACAACGTCATCGTTAATTTAGAAAAGCAATAGAATACAGCAAAGGATTACTAATGACATACTCCCCAAGCTCTACCTCCTGGTCAGGCGACATTGCCATCTCGTCGTGCGCGTAGTCCACTATAGCAAGCGACCCGCGCCGTGGCGGGCGGGGTAGATCGGGCGGCGGGGCGGACAGCTGGGGACGAGATGGGGAGGGGGACGAAACCGCGAAGGGCAGGGGCGAACGGCGCGAGGGCAGCGGCGGAAGCGCCGGCGAGACCTGGGGGCTCGCTAGGGTTTTGCGGCCGGCCTGCTCCTCGGGAAGGGGAGGGGGCGAGTGCTCCGGCGAAGGGTTGGGGTTCGAGTTAGGGTTGGAGCTCTCGCCTCTGGCTCGAGGTGACGTGGAGGGGGAGGTTGCCGCAGCGGGCGGCGGCGGGGAAGGAGGTCCGGGCTCGTCGGCGTCCTCTTCGTCGTCATCGTTGTACATGGAGAACAGCGCGGCTATGCCCTCGGTGTCTGACGCCATGGCGATGAGGAGGGAGTGGAAGGGAGGGTCGAATTTGGGGGTGGATCGAAGGCTAGGGCGCGGGGAGGAAGAAGGCGAAATATTGCAAATCTAGGAATTTGGGAATTCAATACTAGACGACGACGGTCAGGCGGTGACGGCGCCAGGGCCCGGCTTCCAACGTCTGCAACAATTTCAAGAAAACTTAGTTGGACTTGGCTCAAATCGACACGTTATCCGGTATGTTGATCAATCAATAGCTCAAATAAAGTGCATACATACGCAATCGTCACAACCAAAACGAAAGTAAATAATACAAGTACTCCATAGTGCATGTCCTCCTAAACATTTCGTGAAACTCAATATGGACGCCTCCTTTGACAATGACATGCGAAGGGTACGATGGGGCAGTCTTGAGAGACGGCAAAGATAAGTTTATTGCAGGAGGAAATGGAAAGATCGACTACTGCGTGGATGTTCTGATGGCAGAAGCCTTAGCTCTCAAATTTGGCCTAACATTAGCGCAAAGGGTGGGGTGTAATCGCTGTCAGGACCGGTTTTTCGGGATATTAATTTCCCAGAAAATGGCCCTTGTGCTCACCAGCCCCAGGATTACTGTTAGCTGATGAGGCATCAACTTGATACAGAAATTCCAAGCAAAGTACAAAATATGTAGTACAAGACCATTGTGGCCTATGAGTACAACACTTGGTTTCTAGTGGTTGATGGCGGAAGCGGTTTGTGGTTCATCTGCGTCTATGGGACTCCATTTCCCGCAGGAACAGCTGACCAGGATAACTCCTATCTTCGCGAGACTGCTATCGTCATTGCGTAGGTTCCGGGGCTGACATCGCAACGCTCCTCTCCAAGCAAGCGATCTGGCCAAGACAATAGTCAGGGACAAGCCAGTGAGTACTTTTGAATGTACTCGCAAATATTATGAACACGGTTATAATATAACAATGGATAATCATGCTCCGAAATATTCTATGATCATAACGTCAGTCACGAAGTAAACAAAATTCATGATGCACGCATGCAGGTTATTCATGTACAACGCGATACGGGAGTAGAAATAGTATGCACCGATCGAGTGTCTGAAGCGACGCCTCGAAAGGAAAATAAATCATGCCTTAGTCGAGCGTCTGAACGACACCACATAAAGGGCTTATGAACAAAAGAAAATAACAAGCATGCCACAGTCGGGCGTCTGAGCGACACCACATAAAGGGCTTATGAATAAAAGAAAATAACAAGCATGTCACAGTCGGGCGTCTGAGCGACACCACATAAAGGGCTTATGAATAAAAGAAAATAATAAGCATGCCACAGTCGGGCGTCTGAGCGACACCCCATAAAGGGCTTATGAATAAAAGAAAATAACAAGCATGCCACAGTCGGGCGTCTGAGCGACACCACATAAAGGGCTTATAAGAAAATAATCGCAGCGAGTATCCAGGAGGTAGAACCGTCCCAGGGATACTCAATAATTCAAATAAAGCAAATGGTTAGTCCACAATAATAATAATCATAATCCTCATATGCCACACGTCATAATCAATGTTCTGGTTTAGCCGTTTTTCCTCCGAAGACCGACACTTGACCCATCCCAGACTGTAGTCCTTAACCATGGACACGGCTATTCGAATAGATGTATAATCTCTGCAGAGGGTGTACTCTTTACCCACGAGTAACGGATTTCTTTAGTCCATCGGGACTAATTCCGTCTACGGTCTTTTAATTGAAAACACGCCTGACCCGCACACACCAGCTTAACTTACCGGCGTCTGGAATCACCCACGACACCTGTCAAGCAAAACTCTAAGTGGGGAGGCTACAACCTCGACTTAGCATGGGATCAAATTTATATCGCGCGCTCTAAGGGGTGCCCCCCTCTCGGTCCCAACCGGAAACACCCATGCCCCCGGACCAGGTGGCATGCCTACCGGCTGCATCCGGTATCTTCCACCATGGCCTCTCTGTACGGTGTGTGCTAGGAAGGGGTTGACAACTTACTGAACCGTACCCTACCTGCGGCAGGGACAAGTGGTAGTACGAAACAAGTATGGGGGTTACTGGAACAAGACTCGATCTACGGCCGACTCAGGAGGTTCAAGTATTCCCTGTATGATTAGCATAACAAATATATTTCAACTAACAGACAGAATCACCGCTCATCATACCTCATCATGCCATACCGGACACACTCGTCTCGACGAGGAACTAGGGACAAGCTCGTGTCTACCCAAGACAGCGACTTTCCCGGCTTTCTTCCGGTATGCATGAAAAGCTCACGAGGATGATTACTATCACCAGCATATCCATTTCTAACAGCAAAGAATCTCATTATGCACTCACGCGTATGATCGTATCGTCACATAAAATAACGAATGCTCCATGCCAAGGTGGTGTTGTGACCATATTAAACAACACACAAAACTATTATGCCAGGGTTCAGAATGCTTGCCTTCAGGTTGTGGAGAGGAAGGGTGCATTCCAAAACTTTTGAAAGTTTTCTTCTCTCCCCATTTCCTATTTTTTTTAAATATTCAAATACCATATATTTCAAAAACAGTACAAAAAGTTGCCCTGAATATTTTTGAAATAAATCTTAAAATAAACTAGATGAAATTTGAGAGAGGTAGGAAAAAGAATTAATTCATTTGGAGTTGTATTTTAAAAGATATAGCCAGTCAAAATTCTGTTTTTAATAAAAACCAGAAAAAGAAAACGTTTCGGGGGAAAATACGTTTTTGAAGCAGAGGAGACGTACTTCAGGGGTTTACACGTCCACTTAAACACGTGGTGGCGGGGCTGGGTCACTGACAGTGGGTCCAGCGGGCCCACTGGTCAGGTTTGACTAGTCCCCCGCCTTCTTCCTCCTCTGCCCGAGCCGAGGCGGGGGCTCCGGCGATCCTCGCCGGCGAACGGTGCCCTCGATGGCATCCGAGGGTGGGGATGGATCCGCCAGTCCAGGGCGGTCCTCCCGGTGGTCGAGAGGGTGGCGGGGACGAAGGGAGTCGCCGGCGGCGAGCTTTGCGGCGGACGGCGTCTCGGGAGGATTTGGGGTTTCGAGCTACGGTGGTACTTGGTCGCGTTTGAGAGGCTGGGCGGCTTCGTGAGGTCGAGGGGAGGAGGATGGTGTCACTAGATGGGAGGGGGAGGCTATGACTGCGACGAATTGAACCGGAGCGTGGCGGCGGCCGATCCTGCCGGAGGTGGGGAAGACGATGGTTCCAGACGACTTGAGCGAGGTGGCGCACTTCTACGGTTTGCCTGAGGATGCTCGAGCGAGGTTTGGGGCTATTTATAGCCGGGGAAGGTTGGTTCCCGCGGCGGCCGTGGATAAGAACGCCGGCGACCGCCGTTCTGTAGCTGCAGGACGACGTGGCGGCGACGAGCGCGTGCCGACGAGCTTGTGGATGAGCTCGGGATGTCCCAGGGGGCAGCTGGCGCACGCGGGTGGCTTGGGCGGCACCGTCCATGGCAGAGGCGCACTGTGGCCGGCCGCTAGCCGCCGTGGCCGACCTGACGGCGGCACTGTGGGGCTCCAGGGGCGGCTCTGCGGCGAGGGAAGGGGCGGGCGTGCTGGCTGCGAGCGGGAAGGGTCAGCACGAGCGCGGGGGTGGGCGGCAGCGAGACGCGGCGGCTCGGTGCACGCGCGTGCAAAACGTGCGCTCTGGGCGCGCCCAGAGCGTGCACGCCAACTGTTCGGCAAAATGCCAATCCGTGCCACAGGGCTCGGGTGAGGCTGGCAATTAGCAGACCTAGGTTAGGAGTAGCTAGGATCTTAGTGGACAAGGTTGCTGGGTCAGTGGATTAAGTACACAGTGTAAACTAAAAATCATGTCAAAACTGACTATGCACACCAAGTGTTTGTCAAAATGACAAGGGCTTCTAGGCAACTCTTGGGGTGGCCAAAATCTCCAGATCCTAGTCTCTTTAGGTGTAGTTGAGGATGGCAAGGTCATTTGGACAAAACCAGAAACTTACTAGTGCAAATATTTGAGAAAACCATTTTTGAGCAGAAACTAAAAGCTATCATCTCATGGACCAAAAATACTCCAATGGGTCCATCCTCCTGGACTTAAGGGTTTTGTAGGGAGGACTACAAGTAGGAAAAAGCTCATGGGCACTAGAGCAAAATAAATTAGGGTTGCAGTAGAAAAACCAAACTGGACCAGGGAGCAAAAGAGGATGATTTTCTCAAAATTTTCAAAGAACACCAATGGGTTTTTGCATGAAGTTGAAGTATATGCATCTACTGACATCCCCAAACACTTGGAAGAATTTTTAAAGAAATATTTAAATAGGTTGTAGTGCAAAAATACCTACTGGACCAGATTTGAAAATTTGGTGTAGAGCTCAAAATCTACAATGACCAAAAGATATTTTTGCATAAAGGTGATGTGGAAACATCACATGACATCCCAAATTTTGGTGAAAATTTTGAATGCATTAATCAAATGGTTGCAGTGCAACAGAGGCTCCAAATTTACGAAAAATCATTTTAAAAGAATAAAGCTCAGGAAAAACAATTATGCAAATAAATCCACTGATAAAGAATTGTTTTATTGAGAGAGCATACAAGTCCAACAATACTTTTGGAAAGTTTCCACTTGAGGTAAAAACCCACAATATTAAAGAGAAGAGGGGTTCTGAAATGAAAAGATGAACCCAGAAAATAAAAATTTAATTTCCTGGCAAAATTTTAATTAATAAAACAAGGTCAAAATTTTGGGGTGTTACAATCACCTAATCATCAATTTAGACAATCGGAAGGTGATTGAGACCATGTAGGACAGAGGACAGTCAGCGGGTGCGGCGGTGGCAATTTTCGATGACTGTTATCACTATGCATGTGATTTTATCATGACTAGATTTGAACACTGTAATAGAGAGTGTCGTGGAATTGTCACGGCAGATGTCCTAGTGTGAGGACTTGGTCGTGAGGCCAACACATCTATGTGACAGCTTGAGAGGGGTTGATCGGAATCGAGAGACGCTACACAAGACAAGGGTTTAGACAGCTTCGGGCCCCGGGAAACATCATCCGGTAACAACCCTACATGCTGTTTGTGGCTAGGTCTCATTATCATCACGAGGGAGTCGCCGTATCTCCGGCTCTCCTAGTTGTGTCTAGCCTTAAGATTATTTTCCGTCCCTCTTGGGGTGCCCTGGCCCTCCTTATGTAAGTTGGAGGGGCGGGTTACATGACTAGTCCTAGTAGGACTAGGATTACTCGGTTACAAGTGAAGTCCTAGTCTTGCTTCCTTTGTAGGAGAATATTCCTTATGCCTTTCATCTTAAGCCGACCTACGATAACACAAGCCGGCCTTCTGGGCCTTGAGCCTTCTAGGCCTCCGGGTCTTGTCAGTCCTCTGACCCGCCTGCCGGGTCCCCAATAAGTCACCTAGCTTCTGACGGGTCATCAGTGAATGGAGAGATCCGGGCAGGTCATCAGTGAGTCGCCAAGTCCGGCCGGGTCATATATCCGGCCGGGTCAGACCGCGGGGTATATCCCCAACATTAGCCTCCCGTTTAATTTGTATTTATCCATGTTAAACTGATCCTGCAAAATAAACACAAGAACAAAATAGATAGGTTGTGCTCCGGGTTAAAAGTTTTTCTGAACCGGTACCTGATCATCCTTAAGTCCTTGTCATTCCCTTCTCCTGGAAAATCCGGGTCAATAGACCAGCTTCATAATCAATTGGTTTCTCACAGAAATATTGTGAAGAATAATTCATTTGATTCAACTCCCAATGCTTAAAAAATATTGGTCTTGAAATACTCATCTGTTTTTCAGTCGGCTTGAAGATGTAGATCTTGCCAATTTATGATTACCAAAATCACCGGGTTACGAACAGATGATGCCGAGTCATAATTGTTGCCGACGCCGGGTCATAATTGTTGGTGACGCCGGGTCATAATTATTGGTGACGCGGGGTCAATCTGGTTTGCTCAAAACTGAGAATTTGAAGATATTTCTTTCTTATATCCATATTACCTGTAGCCCCCAAGTCTTGAGTAGAGCAAAGTGATGACTTAAGACTTGCTTCAATATAAATACTATCACTTTGAAGAAATCCATGTTGTTCATCTCAGTCACTAGTAAAAACTGAATACTCCATATATGTAGCCCCCAAGTGTCGGGTTATCATGCTTGCAGCAACCTGGGACTTGTAATTGCCTTATGCTCATAAAAACTTCAATCAGTGTAGCCCCCAAGGGCCGGGTCATTATGCAATAATGAGCAAAGACTTTGTAGATATGATCATGTAGTCTTGAACAGCAACGTGTAGCCCCCAAGGGTCGGCTCAGTAAGATAATACCGAGCTGGGACTTTATATAAACTTTATCGAAAATAACATTATATGATGTAACCCCCATCATGGGGCTTGAACCCACGTCCACAAGGTTAAGAGCTTTGTGCTTTACCAACTGAGTAGTGGACCGTTCAATATAATGATATAAGGCTTGTGTACCTTGAATTTTTGACAGAAGCAATTGGTAGCCCCCAAGGGCCGGCTCATTACGATGTGATGAGTCGGGTCTTCAACGAGGCAAGTAAGAAATGATCTTGCATTAGCCCCCAAGTGCCATGGTGCATGCTGGCAGTGACATGGGACTATTCCTTCCATTGTAGAATAACTCATATCCATTGACAACATAATAGCTATTGCGCTGAAGCGACTTTGAAAACCTCAATCATAATACTGGTTGTTGATATCATAAAAATCCATCCATGTTGGCTATTCAAGATTTAATATAATCCGGTATGAAAACCTCAATCATTCAATATCATCATGAAAATCCAGCCAATTTTGGCTATGAAAGATGTGAATACCTTATTAGTTGACAAGTAAATTCGGAGTTTAAATACTCGGCGGCTCTTGGCCAATGGCGACTTAATGTACATTCATTGTAAGCCAGAATTTTTATAACCCGGCGGCTTATAGCCTTTGAGAAAATCCAGAATGGATAACCCTTTTGAAACATCAATTTTGATGATGAGATTGAACATAGTTCTGCAAACCCTCAGAGTTTAAACAACATATACCCTGGCGACTTAACGTCAAAAGCCAAGGCGGGTAACAACCCAAACATAATATAGTCTTATGCAATTATGAAAAAGACTAGCATTAAGGCCATTTAAGCCTAAACATATTGGCAACTTAAAGTTTAAAAGCCAGGGCGGGTTATCAAACCTCGCATATTCATATAACTAGGAAAATCATACCTGTAGAATTGATTTATATTGTTGGCTTATATTGCCATGCCCAGTGAGGGTAATAATCCAATGATTTATAAGCGCATGAATTCCAATGGTGCAATCCAAAATATACTAGCGACTTAACGTCCAAAGCCAGGGCCAGTTTATCAAACCCATATGTACTTATATCAAAATAAATATCATATCTGTGATATTTTTTGTCATACCGCCGGTTCATCATATACCTATGTTTGAGTTGTGCTGTGCAACAGACTCTCTTTCACTACTGGAATCAGTTAATTTGCCATCTGCCAGCTCTTTGCCGTCTGCTAGCTGACGGCAAAGCAGCTCTTTGCCATCAGCTACGCATAAGCAGACGGCAAAGAAAAGGCTGACGGCAAAGAAGCTCTTTCCCATCTGCCAGCTCTTTGCCGTCTGCCAGCAGACGGCAAAGAATCTTTGCCGTCCGCTGGCAGACGGCAAAGAGTGTGGTGGCCCCCACCCCCCGCTCATTTGAAAAAATGTTAACGGCCCACCTCTTTGCCGTCCGCTAGCAGACGACAAAGAGGCAAAAAGGCGGACGGCAAAGGCTGGCGGACGGCAAAGAGGGCACTTGACTATCGGCAAGTACCCCCCCGCCCGTTACTCACTT